>NC_081160.1:17808692-18083692 GCF_012432095.1 Onychostoma macrolepis
TAAAGCCGTTTAAAGACTGGGATGTCTTTGAAATCGTTCCGTTTCATTGACTTCCAGTCTCAAAGAATGTATAACTGTTTTTATCCCTTACCTAAGCAATTTGTGATGACATACTGCATATAAAGCTGAATTATATGCAGTGTCATACATAGAACTATCTCAGATACATGTATGTATTGGTGCTCAGTGTTACCAAATCTCAAGCTCTCAAGCTTTACGACATATCTGACAAACTTGGCTCCGCCTCCATCACCCTTTACCAATTTCAAACCTTAGACATTTCATTTATTTGTTGAAAAAGTGTGTCGTTAACAAACAAAACCCAAATGTGTTCTTGGCAAGTATCCTGAAGGTTAGTGCTGAATTAAAATGTAATATTCATTGCTTTACGACATGATCTCACTCAGGCTGAGGTGGGGCCTGTTCATCTCGATTTATTTCAACTGGATGTTGCACATTCTGTTGTGGATTGTACACTGTCATGTTTATTTCTGTTGTGCACTACCTTTTATGTTGGGAGTTCAGTGTCTTTGTTTCTTTTCCTTGTGTTGTGCATGTGTTTTATCAAAGTCTCTTTAAGATTATTCTATAGTCTTTGGTCTTATCCATCTGAGGTTCTCTTTCTCTCCTTCTCTTTCTTACTTTGAATGAATATTCATACCCATTTCCTCCTGCTTCTCTTTCTGTCTCCTTTCTTTCTGCTCTCTTTTTGGGTGTGAAAGTGGATGCTTTTAACCCACCTTTCTCAAACATGCCTTGATTTATTTTTTCAGTATGTGCACTAAAAACCAGAGGTTAGTCAGTTGACATTTTGCAATATATTATTGATCTTTAGCGGGTTCTGTTTTTCATGGAACTGAAGGCCAAGTGGTACGTTTTTATTGTTTATCTTTTTTTCTTTTTGCAAAAAGTGTGCCAATTCTGTAGCTACTTTACAAACTTGCCCACTTGTTTGTTATAAGTTTTTTTTTTTTTTAATGGATTTTCTGATCCATATATTGTTTAGAAACACAAACATGGCAAATGTGGGAATCCTCATTCGAAAATCTGTTCAAACATACTTGTGACTCATAATGTTTGGATTGTTCAATAAAATCCACAATTGTTTCTCTGTGCCATTTTCAGTTTGGTTATGCCAGATTGGAAACGGGAGATTTCAACCGTGGAACCATTTGTTTTGAGCCCCTAAAAAAAACAACAGCTAAATGTGCTCATGGCAGCAATTTGTGATCAACAGCAACAACCAGGCATACAAACTCTATTCCAATATTTTATTTTAAAAGATAACTTTTTATATATGCATCTATCTTTTAAATATTGGGCCAGAGTTAATAAAGCCTATGGCAAACATTCAGAAAGTTTGCAGGTACAAATTCAGAAACACAGCTCTGAATGATGCATAACATACATTTGAGTCTCTAACTCTAAAGGCTTTAGTAAATCTGGCTATTGCAATAGTAATATAAGTGACTATAAAGAAGGTCTTTTAAGATTACTCACTGCATTGCAAAAACTGCTCGTTTGTAGATATTTTACAGTTAATATGCCATATTCTTCAGATCAATATATACTTTGAAATGCAAAATATTGTGATTACAGTGATATATATAAGTCATAGAAATGAAGGGTATAGATTAAAATAGGCATGTCAAGGTCATGCATATAAATAAATCTACAGCATTCAAAAATAAGTATATTCGGCATGCGATCATACATCAGGAGTACTTCTGGAGCATGAATTCATCTAGACAATCACACCTGAGATTGTACAAAGTTCTAGAAAAGGGGAGGTTTGGCCTCAGGCATGAGAGAATCTACAGTATCTACTGTAACATTCAGCTACAAAGCACAAGCCTGTTCTAACTGTATCGATGAGCATTTACAGGACTTTCCAAACAGATTCGGATACAGAATAATAAAATAAATACATAGAGCAGTAATTAAAGAAATATAGTCAAAATTAATAAATTAATAACACTTTATAATGGGTGCTTGAATAGCTTTGCATGCTTTTTCATTGATATACTTTCACTAGGTGGGAATAATGAAAATATATGACACTACAAATAAAAGCTCAGCTGGGTTAGGGAGCCTTTTTAAATAGGAACCATTGCTTAGGCTGCGTCTAAATGAATCCAGACACATTTGAAAATGGCTTTTTGTTACACTCTGGCATTTTCCAATAGTTTCACGTCCAACCTTGAAAAAAACTGGAAAAAGTGATGAACACTGAGGAATGTAACCAAACGATTGACGGTAGCCATTGGCTTACATAGTGTGGGAAAAAAATACTGTGGAAGTCAATGGCTACCGGCAGCTGTTTGGTTACAAACATTCTTTAAAATATAATCTTTTGTGTTCAACAGAAGAAAGAAGCTCAAATAGGTTTGGAACAACATGAGGGTGAGTAAATGTTAACAGAATTTTTCATTTTGGGAAGAACTATCCCTTTAAATAATCTTAATATGCATGCATAATTGAGCTGATATGTTTCAGCTCACTGAGATGAATCCGAGAGACCCCATATAAAGTTCTCACACTATTCTTCTTGCACAATCATTTTCTTAGCAAAATATTTCACCACTAAATGGTGTGTCCAGGTTGCATTCAATTGCTATTCCATGTATAGTGTCACAACTGTCCTCATGATTTGCTGCAGGACAGCAATTGCGAGTAAATTTTTTTTTCCTTGCAGTAATGTAATGTAAAGATTGTAATATCTTTAATGTGCAGGTGAATAGCACATAGCTGGCATATGTTGATATAATCATATCTATAGCTACAACGTGTCACATGACTAAACATGTCAAATATCATTTACGAATGTGTCCATTTTCACATTTCACATTGCCATGCGAAAACGTTTATGTGGCATTTTTAAATGTATCGACTATCGTCAGAATCACAGAACAAAAACAGCATCTCAATGGGGACGCAAGGACAAAATGTTAAGAAAAAGACGCATTTTCAAATGTATCTGGATTAATGTAGACATAGCCTTAAAATACAATAAACCATCTACACAGGATTACCAGATCTTCTACCTTCTACCTACCAGTTTACACTTTAAAATACAGAAAGTGACAAAGCAAGTACAGCTTTCTGTTGCTTTAGGCTTTTCTTCTGCTTCCGGCTGCATGAAGAAAAAAATCTATAGGTTTTGCATAGCGTTTTAAAACGTAGGATTTTTCTTGAAGCGCATATGCAACACTAAGCACTTGCGTGTTCACACTGATGAGCAAACTAAAACATCATGCAAGCTGGAGATGCACCATAACAAGTAATATCAGAAACAAGGACAATATTAGGGTATAAAACTGTGAAGCTCACAAATAGTTTGGCTTATATTTAGGGCAGTTTCTTGTTTTCCTGTCAATCCCAGGCTGATAACTGTGGCAAAAGGGGCAGTATATCTAATTCCCTGCATCGAATTTTGTGAAATAATCAGCGTAACATTTCAAAGATGTGGTATGTTTCACAAAAAGACCTTGATGGACCATAGACTTCTACATCAAGAGGTCAAAGTATGGCAAGGAATGGCTTTTATCTGATATCATACTGATAACATCTCAATTATTTATTTTACATGCAAGATAAGTAAGGCTTTTTAATCTGGTCTGCAAGCTCCAGGAAATAAAGGGGATGATGCAGCAGAGATCAGGTGAGGAGTGTCCAGGGTTGAACTAAGTGCCACCAAAATCTATAATAACCCCACCATCTCAAATAAAGAGTGCAATCGAACCGATACATGACGTCTACGCAGTACAGTACATGTCTAATCAAGTCATTAATGTGAAGCCAATGTTGTTCTTGTACATCTGCGTTCCTCTCATCAAGTGTGGTTTCCTCCAATTCCCACTGTTACATTGCAGGTCTAGCTGATATTTTCTCTAAGGCATACTTACAATCTTCACCCGGCGTTGTGCTCTTTAGGGTAATCGTAAACTGATGTGCAAATCTAGTAAAAGAGTATCATTCAGCACTCAGTTCTCAGGAATGTAAAGGTGCTCTGCGAAACAAAGGTTGCTTTTCTGACAAAGTTCTTCTCATAAAGGACTTTGGATATTTGCCGTGGTTAAAGGGTATCCTCGCTCACATATCCAGGTTAAAAGCTTTCATGAGTAAGTCCAGGTCTCCTATGTTAGCAGCTTGAAAGAGCTCTGGCTGGTCCAGCATGGACAGCGCTATCCGCAGGGCCGCCCAGATGTTTCCAGACATGACCTGGTGCGAAAGCTGCCGACTCCTGCTCTTCCTCTGCAGGCTAAGAGCCGTAAGGAAATTACTGGCTGCCTCCCTGCAATATAATTAAATTAATAAAAAAGGTGTCTCTATACAAATATGGCCACTTTTGGAAAATATTTCAAGAAAATACCCCCCCCCCCCAAACACACACATTGTCCTTCTACAACAGTGAACATATGCACATAAGAATTCAGTTATTTTTGTAAAAACAATTAGGTGTAGTTAATGAGGTGAACATTTCCACCATTTTATCTATCTATCATCTATCTATCTATCTATCTATCTATCTATCTATCTATCTATCTATCTATCTATCTATCTATCTATCTATCTATCATCTACCATCTCTATGATTATAAGGCTTCAGGCTTATCGAGTATTTTCGTAATTAAATCATAATTAATAATACTTTTATAATGGAGCTTCTTATTTTAAAGATTAAAAAACTGAGTGTGGGCCAAGAGTAAAATAATAAAATATGCATAAATGCATTTGAAATGCAGCTCAAATAAATTTTGAAGGCATTTAATGTGACCCTCATAACAAACAAAAAAACCTCTTTAAAAAACCAACCCCTGGGACACAAAAGTACCAGCAGCTGAAGAAACACCCATAAATTAAGGAATAAATGTTTCCTTATTATGCTGCATTTATTCCAGCAGAACCTCAGGATCAAAGTATTTAAACAAAATTTGGGGGATATATTTTCCATAATTTTCAGGTCAAGCCCAACTGTTTGTCACAAACCTGTGAGCGCCCATGTTAATGCAGCTGATGCCGAGGTTGTAACGTGAGCGGATGAAGCCGGGCTGCAGCTCCAGGGCTTTAGTATAGGCCTCCACAGCCTCCTCGCTGCGATCTCCATTAGCCAGCGTCGCCCCCAGCCGATTCCACAGCAGGTAGTCCTGTACACACCAACGGCAAAAAGAATCCCCTCCGGCTCAGTGTCACGGATCAAAATAATTATCGCTCTGCGCTTCAAAGATTACGCAGTTACATGCGACTGATTTTTTATACCATTAAGATATGATCTGCTCTCTTTCTTTTAGGGATAAAATATGACCTTTAAGTACAGTGACACTGCATAAAACAGAGGTACAAAGAAGTTGCCTAGTTCCTAATGTCACAAGGAGCCTGGTATCAGAGTTTCACTTCCACATTGCCATTATCTTTCATCGTATTCACGCTCTGAGCCCCCCAGCAGGCAAGCAGACATTACCAAGTCAAGCAGATGGGGAGGATTTTCGATTGAGTGTAAATGCAGTCTTACACAGGGGGACAGAATTTGGCTTAGCAAGCATCAATCGTCGACAAGGTGACCCACAGGGTTCTGGAGTCAGCGCTCATGAATGGTAAAGCTCCCCTCAAGTTTCAAATGAACTGTTTCAAAGATTTCGGAGACACTTTTTAAGCCCCGGTGACTTTTTCTCCCTCTCTCCTTTGCCCTCTGCCTTTAGGGAGCATCTCTGTATGATTTAGCCCCAGTTTGTCAGTCGAGTACCTCCGGCCGCACTGATAGCGCTGCGTTGAAGGCTTCCACTGCTTTGTTGAACTCGGAGCTGAGGTTATACAGCACTCCCAACCCTGTCTGCAGGTCTGGGTCGATCATGTCCGAGTTGAGCTGGGCAGCTTCCAGGTACAGCTCCTTCACCTCGGGCAGCAGGGGGCTGGAGATAAAAAGGGAGAGAACGCAGAGACTCAGAGGCATTGTCCTTCAGGGACGTCCCTACCAGCAGCAACATCATCAAAATGTGTCATTTAATAGCTAAGGAAAAGAGAAAGGGGCTCTCTAGAGAGAGATTTAAGTTGTTGGTACCAAAAATATTCCATTTAGGAGGGATTGAAGTGCTGCATGCAGGAGAAAGTAGGGATTTTTGCAACACGGAGTGCAGTTGTAAACCTGTCACTTTAGCAAGGTGACCAGACTCGCCACTTCCCGGGGACACGTTCTGCACAGGATTTCTAAATTGCCTAAAATAACCAGGTGTTGCTCTCTATAGCTCTCACGGTACTTTGATGTCATACAACAATCGATTGTCGCAGTGCAAACAACCAACACCTGGTTATTTTAGGCAATTTAGAAATAATGTGCAGAAAGTGTCCCCGGGAAGTGGTACATCACAAAAAAATTAATTTGAGAAAATTGTTAAAATAAATGACCATCATCCTCTTGACGCGACAGTAAAAGTTAGAAGTCTCTACAATTATAAAGGTTTGCAGGACTTTTATTTTTATTTTTTTTCGATGTTTGATGTAGAAAAATTGTTTTATTTGATGTTTTAGAATAAAAAGTTTACTTTTTAACTTTTTTCATTTAAATGGAGTGGAGTTTGGGGAAGGGGTTAATGGGGGTTGGTATAAAAAAAAATAAAGGTTATTAATATAAAATAATTATCATATTAATAATTGAGCACTAATAGTAATTAAGCAAAAGAAATTACCATTTTAGATTGTTTTCTGAAGTATTGTGTAACACTAAAGAATGAAATAATGGCTGTTGAAAATTCAACTGTGCAGTAACAGGAATAAAGTAAATGTTAAAATATATTAAAATAGAAATTGGTTGTTTTAAATTGTAATAATATTTCACAATATTACTGTATGCTTAGTCAAATAAAGGCAACTTTGGTGAGCAATAGACTATAGCAGAATTTGTTTTCAAACTACTTGTTTGTTAATATTTTGTTTCTACAGTAATGAAATGTATACATTTTTACTTAAATATCACATTTTTGGGGCTGCTGTATATTTCTTACATGGCACTGGATTTATTTGTAACCATACCAGCCCATTGCGGAAGGGTAGGAGGGTCTCCGTGAACCAGGTGAGCCCTGCAGGTGTGTGCGGCTCTTCAGAAGTTGCTTGTATTTGGGGTTGTGCCTTATCCAGCTTAGCAGCGCCTCACACGCATCCTGCCTCATGCCCGTGTTGGTCAGGCTCACTGCCAGGGCCATGAGGGCCTGGAGGTTGTTGGGGTGGAGCTCCAGACACCTGCACACACATACAACAGGGAAGCATCTAAAGAACCGCTGCTTTTGATGGACACTAATTAGCTGTCTGCCATCATAATGAGAGGCAGATGCTTCCTGATTAGTGCTGGTTTTAATTCATGGGTGAATACTTGTGTCATCTTGTATGTCTGCATGGAGACCATCTAAACATATTTCATAAAACCCTAATAAATCATTTGCTCAGTTTATGATGGAAGTCGCGTTCCCTGTTTTACAAGCGTAAGCAAAAACACGGCGTAGGTGACATCTGGATATTGTTTATTACTGCACACAGGCTACACGGGTGCATCAAAGAATAAAAATGGAAATATAACAAAGCCAAATAAAAGCCTTTTGCTAGGTTGTCTTTATGACAGTCAGTAAAAACATTTCTCTGGTTGTCCATTAAAACAAAAGCAGTGCACATTGCTAATGAATTATCTGCTACATCCATCAGCTCTAATCTGATTTGATCTAATCAGATTTAGGTAAAAGTGTACTCACTCCCTCCCAACCCTCCTGCCCAAATAAGATGCCGGCTTTGTCCCAATTCACATGCGACACTATGTACTAAAAAAAGTACTTCAATATTACTTATGGGTAAGTTTTGTGGAACACACTACTATAGGCAGATTCCAGTCAGCATTTGTGGACCTCTGAAGGTCAAAAGGAAGTAATTTGACCATTTATGATCACATGAACCTGAGGTTAATTTATTTAAACGCATTTCAGTTAGAGATTTAAACACATTTAAATCCAACTGGAAATTAATATTAATAATTTATTCAGCAAGGACGCATTAAAGGGATAATTCATCCAAAAATGAAAATTTGATGTTTATCTGCTTACCCCAAGGGCATCCAAGATGTAGGTGACTTTGTTTCTTCAGTAGAACACAAACGAAGATTTTTAACTCAAACCGTTGCAGTCTGTTAGTCCTATAATGCAAGTCAATGGGCACACAATCTTTGAGAGTAAAAAAAACATGCACAGACAAATCCAAATGAAACCCTGCAGCTCGTGACGATACATTGATGTCTTAAGACACGAAATGATCGGCTTGTGCGAGAAACTGAACAGTATTTTTATAATTTTTTACCTCTAATACACCATCTGTATGTGCTCTGGCGTAGTTTACGTAATTTGAAAAGTCAACACTCCCGGATGAGTTCGCGCGAGCAAATGTAATCTTTTAGGATTAAGTCGGTTTGAACAATCAGGATAAGCACAAGTATTACCATTTTGATTAGCCGTCATACCCACAATCTCTGTGCACTGTGTAAACAATCAGTGACGTATACGCGCGACAGATCACTTCCGGTGCTTGCGATGCCGTGCACGCGCTCAGGGCAGTTGAACATAGTGGTGTATTAGAGGTAAAAAATGATAAAAATACTGTTCAGTGTCTCGCACAAACCGATCGTTTCGTGTCTTAGGACATCAATGTATCGTCACGAGCCGCAGGGTTTAATTTGAATTTGTGTGTGCATGTTTTTTTTTACTCTCAAAGATTGTGTGCCCATTGACTTGCATTATAGGACTATCAGACTGCAACGGTTTGAGTTAAAAATCTTCGTTTGTGTTCTACTGAAGAAATAAAGTCACCTACATCTTGGATGCCCTTGGGGTAAGCAGATAAACATCAATTTTTCATTTTTGGGTGAACTATCCCTTTAAATTGTTCAAAAGTAACAGTCAAGACATTTACATTATTACAAAAAAAAAATTCCATTTCAAACAAATGCTGTTCTTTTAAACTTTCTATTCATCCAAGAATCCTGAAAAAAAGGATCATGGTATAAAAATATTAAGCAGCATAAACATTTTCAAATGTGAGGATATTATTAGAATAATATATTAAATTATTAAGAGTACTATTGGATAATATTAGAAATGCTTCTTGCACATGGCTGCTGAAAATTCAGTCTTTCCATCACAGGAATAAATTACATTTTACTTTGTCACTTTGTTTGCATGTAAACTTTATCAGCATTTGGCTAAATTCATTCACCTCTGGGTAATACAGTATATTTAAGAAACTTGTGTGGCAGCTTTGAAGTTACATTCCTTGTCACAGCTAAAGCTGTCAAATGACATTTAAAAAAAAAAGACATTTAAAGTTTTGCATCCTAATTTAATTATGATGTGGAAGAGTTTTATTGTAGTTCTACTCTATTTCTGCTCTTGCATTCTATTTAAGACGAACAGGATGTGATCTGCAGCAACTGTATGGTCCAACCACAGATGATACACCATTTTAAAATGACATCTTAAATTACGTTAGATAATATCAGAGAGGCAGACATTATAAAAGCACTCTATTCAAAAGTGATACAAATACATGGTACCAAAACAGAGCTTTGAGTGTCATTGGTGATTAACACACATAGATTGGAGTTTTCAACCCGGTCGCTCAGTGGAACATTGTATGAGATTATGGCTGGCTGTTCAATCCAAAATGAATGTAATCTCCCAAAGGCCTCTGTGCTTATGAAATGCAATTTTAATTGGATCACCGGGTTATTACAGTAGCTCTTTATCTCAAGCAGGAGAGGGCACAGCAGAGAGTTTTGTCTCATTTGGTGTCACAGATAACCACATGGAGGTGTCCGACTCAAGGCCTTCTTCAGGTTGAAGGGTCTTATTTATATTGCTTATACCATTTCTGTTCTGAATAGGGATTAAAGGAATATTTGGATTTGCAATAGACAAATCCATCATTAAGATGTTTTTTACTTCAAACCGTTGCTTACTGTATCCATAATATTGCTTTCTCCAGTGAAAATTCATCTTGTCTGAATCAGGAGAGAAATATGCACAGATAAAACATTGTTTATAAGCAAAACAGTTCTTAGTGGATTTTTATGTGAGTGGCAACAGGGGATAGACTTTTTCACTTGAGCAAGCACTATTATGTGACAATTAGAAGTGACAATTTAAAGTTAATACACCTTAATGTGCAGTTTATTACAAAGACACAGCTTTTCACTTCACAAGACATTAATTGATGGACTGGAGTCAGGTGGATTACATGTGGATTATTGTGATGGTTTTACCAGCAGTTTGGACTCTCATTCTGACGGCACCCATTCACTGCAGAAAATCCATTGTGAGCAAGTGATGTAATGTTAAATTTCCAAATCAGTTCTGATCAAGAAACAAACTCGTCTACATCTTGGATGGCCTGAGGGTGAGTACATTTTCATCAAATTTAAATTTGTGGGTGAACTATATCTTTAACCTTAATCTTGACTTGACATTTATGGTACAATCATCAACGATACATCCAGTACTGGTACAAAGTAATCATTCTAACTCTGCTTTGGCTTTATTTTTGCCATAAACACTTTATTTTTGTCACATTCTAAGTGTGATGACTCAAACTTCATGAGCCAATCGGGTCTGTGTAAACCATCATTTGCATATGATTCATGCAGGGATACTTCCTTACCTCTGGAGGGAGACAATTGCTGCCTGCTCATTCTCATTCTCTGCTTGCGTGGTTCCCAGCACCAGCCAAGCCTGAAAAGAAAATAGGTATTGAACAATGAGCATTGGGGTTATCACCTTGACTCCGGAGAGGAGCTTCTATTGTGCGTGAGCTACAGTGCTAACCTGGGGGAAATGATTCATTTTCAAAGGCCTGTGGCTCAGACATAGAACACAATGTTAGTGATGAACTGAATGGATTTGTGTTGCCGTTTCTTGAAGATGATGAATCATTGAATGTATATCACTAGACAAGTATTTAAAGTTTAGGATGTAAATTAAAGTATCATTAATTATGTGACTGAATATTTATGCTATGATTCCACAATGAATCATTTGTGGGGTTATGAACACTGAGTAAGACTAATTATTAGAAGATAAGCTTGTTAACTTTGTGTAGGAGGAAACTGCATTTAAAAACTCTCGTGACAAGGCCACAGTTTGTAAATACAACGTAAAGTGTATTAATGAGCCTTGTTAATAGAATATCTTAACATGGTTGGCTGAGTCTGCGCTCTTAACTTACAATGTACAATATAGCGTACTTATGATAGAAGCAAAATCTCCCCGAAACGCCACTTGCTTTGTAATATTATCTGTTAACATTCAGCTTTTTTGGATACACAATCATTTAGAGGTGGGGTAATTCCAGGAGAAGAGGGATAATCCTCTCTGGGATGTAACTGAACTATTACATCATTAAATCGTCTGGAAAAAAGGGAACCCTACTCAGTTACAGGAGTGTTAATAGTTTGCCATCAGTCACTGTCAAGTACAATGTCTAGTACAGAGCTCTCACTGAAAATTAGTGAGAACATGGAACCCCCTGCCTTGGCTAATCATGCCATGATCTGTAAAATGTTCAGTGTGGGCAAGAACGTACCTACTGCTTATCACTGTATGTAGGAAAGGTATGACGGTAGTCTGATTGGCAGAACATGTTTTCAAGCTGTGTAGACGTTGATTTGATGAAAGTACCTGGCTGACTGTTGTTGTTTTATAAGCCCACTTGCTCACCTCCGAATCCTGAGGGTCCTGCAGCACAGCTGCTTCCAGAAGAAGTACAGCGTTAGGCAGGTCTCCCTCTCTGGACTTGCGTAATCCCTCTTCAAATGCATTTGGCCAGTCTTTGAAAGGGTTATCTGTGTGGAAGTAGTATCCCTAAGCAAGAAATAATGGACATAATGAAGTAGTGCAAAATTTTTGCACACTGATTTTGCACACTGGTTAAATAAAAACATTAAAAAATAAATAAATTGTGAAAGTGCTACATATTGAATAATAATAATAATAATAATAATAGTAATAATAATAATAAATTAGTAATGATAAAATAATGAATAATAATAAAAAATATTATTATGATTATTAATAATATTGTCACAGTTCTAAATTAATATTTGTTTAAATTATTTGTTTGAATTGTTTCTCCTTTACCTTTTCATAAGGAGACACATTAGAGGGAATCTGTGGTCGCTCATTCTCTGTTAGCCAGTTCCGGCGAGCGAGCTCTTCCCACTCTGCCTGCATCTTATCCCAAAACTCTGTGTCTGACTGAAAGGGATTTGATAAATGAGACAGAAAAAAATAGCTATGCTGTAAGAAATAGCTTATAAAAATAAGAAATAAATGTTGGCACTATGTTATGTATGAAAACAGTTCTTCTAAAATATAAAAATGTTTTATATACATAAGGTTTTATAAATAATTTATATTTTTTTTATTTAACTAATTGTATAATATTCATTTCAGTAGAGTTGACCTCTTAAGTAACCGAGTAAACCTTTTAAATTTATTACAAAAATCAGCTGAGTAACAGTGGATATAATCAATCTAATGAGCAGAAAACTCTGTACACATTTACTCTTCAGCAAAGCCAAACTGTAATTCTCTTAAAATATTTCACTTAAAAACCTTTGGAAATGGTACCGTGATGCATTTCCTGTAACTCGGCTGGTAAAACATTTGCCGCTTGCAACATCAGCATCAGGGTTTTGATTATAGATATAGATAGATATAGAATAACATCCAGTACTGATGAACAAATGTAAACATTATACTGGTGTTCCACCTCCAAACACCAATTTGGACTCCAAATTCATTCATTTACAGAACTTTAATTTAGTCAACTAGAAAGCTTATATGCAACCAGCCACCAAAACTGTTACAGTTTTAGTTTGCTATAGCTTCAGTTTTGTTGTTTTTTTCACAGTGTCCAGAAGAGCACTTCATGGCGAAAATGTGTTTTCTGCCTCCGCAACATCAAGCCCTGGGTAAATCTTAGTCTTTAGTCGAGTCTCTGCAGGTGTGCCACTCTTATGAATGCCTCAAATCTGTATCAACATGCCTCTGAACTCTCTGTGCTCTGCAATCTGAATAATGAATCACTGTGCATGAATATTGATGGCAAGAGGAGACTTACACAGCCACGCAAGCAATCATTCAGCTCTCAGCCATCTAGGACATTTGGAAGTCTCATTTAAGGGTTTGATTAATCAAAAAAATTACTTGCTCATAGCATTAGTCAGCGAACTGAGTGCACCGAAACACTTTGATTTGATGCAGCAGGACAAAATGCTTGAAAATTATTTTTAAATGTTAAAAACACTAATTTGTCTTTACTTGAAAGCCTGTTACTCAAAACCTCACACATCACTGTCATGTGTTATAAAATCAGAAATGGCAGGAGCATTTGTTGAAGTCACCTACCAATCGATACAGGTCACGAGTCCCAGTATCCCTTCATTACGGCTCATATTCACTTGAAAAGCACTACTGTAAGAGAGCTATCTGCTTTTCACAAGCCTTTGTGGCATGATTCCCTCAGAGATTGTATTTATGATGAGGGTTTTCAAAGAATGTTGTGCGACTGAAAGTTGATGAGATGTTATTTTGTTCAATGACACATCTTTTGTTGAGGAGATAAATGGCCCTCCGTGTTTTATGATGGGCAACAGCTTCACTAAGTGGCCAATTACGGTAATTGGATGACCCACCCCCACTTTTCCCCCAACAGCTCAGCACAGAGAGAGTCCAACTAGTCAAAGGTCAAAGTTGAAGACTCATTATCTCTCATCCAGAGAAAGACTGCTTGACTGAACTTTTTAATAGCCAGAACATTTGTGTTAAGGACATACTTCACGGCACACATCTTCACTGAACACATCAAAGGCATTTTTATGAATCCAGCTTGTTTTTCGCAGTTGTTCTGTGTTTCTAAATTGTTCTAAATAGAACCCTCTTTTCGTTAACTTTACTTTTGTTAAAAGAAGACATTTTCTCCCCCTCAAGTCATTTCAACTTACTCTGGAACACAAAATATGTATTTTTAAAGAATATCCAGGCCACTTTTTTCAATATATTGAAAATAAATGAGGACTGGGGCTGTCAAACTCCAAAACGAGAACAAAGCACCATAAAAACAAAAAACTATTACTATTTAAAATATATATATATATTTTTATTATTGAAATGAAGCTGAAATAAATTGTAAATATTACATGAAGAACTTAGAAAACAGAAGGTAAAATAAATACATTTAAAGGGGTCTTAATAACATTATTTGGTGTCTTTGGTGTAATGTAATGTGTTTATGTGGTTTAAGGTTAAAAAAACACATTATTTTCCACATACCGTACATTATTGCTGCTCCTCTCTACCCCACCTTTCCGAAAAGCACAGTGTGCTCTGATTGGCCTGTGATTGCATGGTGATTGGATGAATACCTCAAGCGTGTGACGGAAATGTTGCGCCCCTTACCATATTTGGAAACACACAGCGTCTCCACGAGCGGCAACAATACTACAGCGAGAATAAAAGTTATGCCTTCTTTCTTTGCGTAAACATTTGGGCGGTGTTATGCACATCTTCCCACACAGTGAGGTAGATATGTGGGGGCGTGTTTGAATAATGTGGTTTAGGAAGGCGTGGACGAGTCTTAACGTTTATAAAGAATATCTCTTTGGGTTTGAGACTTTAGTCTTTACGGATCTTATATATGAACGAACAACCTGTAACACTCCAAAGACAAAGGAAAACTAGAAATTGCATTAGGTAAATAAATTACAGCTACATAGAAAAATTTAAAAACTTAGATAAATGACAAAAGTGTAGAAAAATATCTAAATCTGAAATTAAAATGAAAACTGAAAATATAAAAATTAAAGCTTATTTAAAGGGCACCTATTATGCAATATTCACTTTTACATGGTGTTTTGACATGAATGTGTGTTGGCAGTGTGTGAACACGACAACCCTACAATGATACAAATCCACCCACTCTTCATTTTTTAATCCCCTTTAAACCAAATCAGTCTCACTAGGCCTGCCGTTTTGATTCTCTATGCAATGTGACATCACACAGCCCTGCATTGCTATAGTTTCCACCCTCAGCAGTTGTACGCTGTCCTCCATTTTCTCCGCTCTTGAGCAGCTGTAATGTCAACAATGTCTCATAAGCAATCCCCGTGCTCTGTGTTTGGATATAAGACTGAACATAAGAGTCCTCATTTTCTCCCAATATCCGAGCTGCTGAGGACACAGTGGATTACTTTGATTTCAAGGTAATGTGCCTCAAAATCTATCTAAATACATTTATGTCTGCACAAATCATTTCATTCCAGACTGCTTTGTGAATGTCATGTTGTTATAGTGCTTAGCGTTTTAACTAGTGCTGTCAATCGATTAAAAAATTGAATCGCGTTAATCACAGTCATGGATTGTGATTAATCATGATTAATCACAAATTTAAAATACTAGGATTTACCTGTAAATGTGTTGAAAAAGAAATGCATGGCAAACTAGTTTAAGGAAACAGAACCTTTCACACTTCCGCCAGGTATGAGACATAATCCTTATTATTCTTTTATCATTATTCTTTTGTTTTTATTCAGCCATTATCAGCCTTTATACTGGCAATAAATTGTTAACCAAGCCACATCGCTTCAATCCCAGTATACATTTACCCAACTATTATCAAAAGTATTTCTAAATAAATACAACAAAACATTTCTTGCGACCTTACGTGAAGTATTATGACAAAATGCATTATGAAGAATTGGACCTGTTCTGCAGCTGCATTAGAGCTAACATTAGCATCATGCTACATAAGGCAATTTATGAGATTAATAGTACACTTTTACTCAGAACTCACTTCAAACCACCATCGAGTGTTTGTAATAACTTCCTTTTACGATCACGTGGAATTTGGTCGTTTACTGTTGTTAAAATATGCTATTTATAACCTTTTATATCACTGCACAAATTAGCATTTCAGATGTACAAATTCATCAAAAAAAAATCACATACAGACCGTATCCTATCGTAATCGTTTGTTTATTATCTAATATAATCTATAGTGGCTGTCGTCATGTTTATTTCTGCTGAGTAAAAGCCTTAACATGCAAGTTATGTTCTAGCTGAAACTCACGTTGTTTGTGATTTTACAACCGCCTCTCCGTTCTTAAGTTGCCAGGGATACATTCCAAGTATAATACACATTAGTAAAATGATCTATTTTAATTTTTATTTGTCTATATACACTTTGGGCGGTCGCGGTACATTATTAAAGTAGCCCCAAAAAACGTAAACCACGGCTGTAATTTTCTGTCATTTTTCCCGCGACTGTATTTTCAAAATAGCCCACTAGTGCCGCTACCCTGGCAACACTGGTACCTCATCACACAATGATAGATAACCTTCCGCGCTGCGATGAAGGCAAGTTGGGGTCAAACCTTATCAAGCGATTAATTTGTGCAAAAAAATATTAACGCGTTAAAATATTTTGATTAATCGCATGCGTTAACGCGTTAACGTTGACACCCCTAGTTTTAACAGTGTTTTTAATTGATCAGCGCCACACTTGTGAGATTAGTTTGCGCCACACTGTACATTCGGTAGCTTGGTCACACGGCTCGGTCCATTGAGCTGTGCCGATGACAGGTCAGCACAGCGCGAGCTCTGTAACGTTTCGTCCCACATTCAGTGCATTTGACTTCCCATATGTATGGCTAAACACCGATACTCTTGCTCTCAGTCATGTTGCTTCTACCGGCTGTTTATTGCTGTAGGTATGCAATGCAGAGAGACGTATACGTGATGCCCTCTTCTGGAGACGGGGCCGGAATATGCAGCTCATTTGCATTTAAAGTGATACACACCAAAACAGCAATTTTTTTTAAATACACCCCAAAAATGACATTTTCCAGCTGTTGTAATAAATGATCTGTGGGGTATTTTTAGCTGAAACTTCACAGACACATTCTGGGGACACCCAAGACCAATATTACATCTAGTAAAAAGGAGCAAAATAGGTGTCCTTTAAAATATTTAAAAAATACTATACTGAGCACAATATTTTCCAAGTCTTCTGAGCTTGATAGCTTTGTCTAAGGAACAGGTTCAAAACTGAAGTTGTTTTACATCGAAAATCATTAATAGTTATTCATTTATGTAATAGTGAGGTCTGATTCATGAACTGTTCGTTTGAATCAGATTCTTTCAATGAAATGGTTCTTATCTGGTTCATAAGACCAGGGGCCAGTTGCATAAACTATTTAGACTAGTCTTAAAATGTTAGTCATCTAATTTGTTTTCTTCAAGATTGGTTATAACTTTTTAAAGCCAGTTACAAAATAGTAGATTGGCCCAATTTAAATAAGAAAAAAAAAAGACTGTTTACCTCTTGGCTAACTTAAGACACAGTCATAAAGGGTTGATGAACTGAGAAATGAAAATTCCCTTGAACATTTGACATATAAGAGGTCATTGTGCTATAAAATCATTCTATAAGTTTCAGAACTGAAAACTTTCTCGTTAGTCTAAAAACAGCTTATATTGAAGCCAATCTGCCAAAATGACAGGTTGTGTAATGTGCCACTTTATGACTTAATAGTGTGGCTAAACACTGCCTCCGCAGAAGAAGATCAACACACACACAACAATTCACACAAGTAGGTAAATAACAAGAGCGGTAAATGCAGGTCTATGCAGATTGATTGTTTGATATGCACTGCGTATTTATGCGTTTTTAACCCAAATCACAGCAGAGTCCATGTATGAAGGATGTCGGCTATCAAACATACACAACTTTTTGCCAATCAGAGCAGTGAGCGTTTATTTCCGAGTCTACAATCTGCCACACCAATTCAAACAGAGCGTTCTTACGAGGGGGGTCAAAACAGGACAGAAAATAGCCTATTACTTCTAAATTATGATGTTTTTTGATGTAAAAATCTTGATAACATTATAAATGGACCTCAGAGAACAGTACAATATAATAAAAAAGGCATTTCATGACCCCTTTAACATATGTTTATGCAACTGGCCCCAGATCTTCACCAATCTTGAGAGCATTTTGAAAGCTCCAGTCACAATTCAATGTAACAGCATAAAGAGTTAATTCTCTTTTTGTGTTCCACAGAGAAAAAAATATTGAATTTTGGAGTGAACGATTCCTTTAGCAACTTTGGTCACCTATTTTTACAAAGCACCTGGTCTATTTCTAAAAATACCTGCTTCATTGAAATATATGTCACAAACACTGAAAAAGATCCATGAAAAATAACAAGTGTCGTGTTATGACAACCCCTGAAGCTGTTACTGTCTAAGGGGCTCAGAAAAAGCATTCCAGAACACCCCTGACATTATGTGTCATTCAAGACTGGCATCTTTCCTTTAGCATTTCCTTTTACCTCAACTGCATTGTTCGTCCATTGACGGATAGAGAGATACAGCTCTATAAGCGTAATAAAGGCTGAGTGTTGTCAGGAGCTCAGTAGGCCATGGCAGAGGCCTTAACGGGTACACTGAGTGCTCCAAAGGGTCTCAGAGTTCGGTCTTCCTCTTTTTCAAAAAGAGACACATGATCAAGGCCATGCTGTTCCACTGGGGTGAGAAAGTCTTTTCTAATTGGTCTTTGTTTCTGAAATAGAATGCCCTTTGGTTCACAAGTCTGAGACCTTTATTTCTATTTGGATGGTACACAAAAGCCTAGTAGCTAAACTCTATTGGGACATGCTTTATCCTGTTGGCACAGATTTCTTTTTCTCGTTTTAGGCATACAACTAACAGGTGAAGAGTGAATGCTTATCAAATACAATTGTTAGATTGGAAAATATAACTTTACACATTCATACAGAACAGTATATAAGAGAATGGACTGTTGTCAGAGAAAGAAGAAAGTTGGGTTGCAAATAATTATTTGAACTCTCTCAAAGACTAACTCTTTAATAGAGGAGCAAGTGAATATATTCATCTCATAATTACTAACTAAAAGAGACCAAAGGTCAGCTCATAATTAGAATAATAAAAACCCTAAGACATACGTGACAAACAATTAATGAGCTTGAGCGTGACAGTCATACATACAAGTCTACAAATTCCATTGAGGCTTCTACTAAACTTTTGAACAAAGTTTAGAATATATAGTCAATAAATCAATTGTACACAATATTATTATTAATATGAAAATTAATATGAATTTAATTCATATTTACAAATTAGTATGCATCATATTTACTTAACTAAATAATGTTTATAAGACAGAAATGATCAAGTAACTGCATTACTGTACTGCTCCTTCAGTAGCTGTAACATTTTTCTCCCAAAAGCATGAACTTTCTGTCCAGGAGTTTGGTTTGTTGAGCATATAAAAAAAAGAATTGACAAGCTGTCAGGTCCTGCTGTTAAAACCAATCCCTGTCATTTTGCATCATCTGAAACATCTCCTACATGTTAAGAGATGGGAAGGATCAGAAGATGGATTTTGAATAACCATACATGTGCTACTGTAAATCTAAAGCCTATGGTTAATCATAATGTTCTTATGTTGTAAAACAAATGCTATTATTGGTTTGAAGTGAGAAGTCTTAAATGCCCAAAAGGTTTCTGGTATTACACATCATCTCATCATGAAAGATGCTGTTATTTACAGAATAAATCCCTACATTTAACACACCTTTGTGTTATATTTGGCACTGACCAGCACAGAGTCACCCGAAAGCCTGCGTTCACCTCTCGCTGTCCGCCTGTTTCTAAATAGAGCAGCATAATTTCAGATGTATTCTGTTTCCTGCATCCCAACATCCTCCCCTAAGACTGCGGGGCGTAAAATGTATTTTCCATCTATCTTGCATCTTTATTCACTGCTCAGTAAGCTGCCCAGCCAGATGATTCCCCATTTCAATTCATTTTAGGCTCCAAGGTATTTCTTCATTCAGGACATCAACAAATGAAAATGACTGGAAACTGGCCTCACTGTCCCAGAAAGTAGCTTTCTGGATAATTCAAGACTCCGTTCAGCTTATAATCATATTAAGTATATGCAGTTACTTATAGGGGCGCTGGAGGCAGAAGGGCAGCTCTCAGCGTGCAGGCCAATGTTCCCGTAATGATCGAAACTCAAGGATGGTGCTATCGATCAACCCTCCATTTGTTCCCATTGCAGCCTACTTACTGCAGAGAATCACTACTTACTGTACACAAAGTCCCGCCCCTCTCAACCCTCTTTCAAACCGAATACTGTCTCAGTCCTATAGTTGTAATGGGTGCTGTTTTGAGAGCTACAAATAGTCTACAATAGTATATAATAGTATCTAAAATACTCTACAATAGTATATCCGGTGATTCTGTGCACAGTACAAATTCAGGATTGAGTACTGTAAGTACTGCTCTCACTTTTAGATGTGCCCTTCCTCTTTCTCTTCCATTATTCATCTGTTCTTACAGATCCCCCATGTTTTTGCCCTTAGCACTCTACCTCTGTAACACATGTAATACAATAGCTGGCTTCTTACAAGTGCAACAGCAGACACTCATCAGAACAACATAAACTATTAAGGAGTGAGAAGTCTTAACACAGTACTAAGTAATGAAAGTACATTGTAATGAAACATGACATTTTATTTGTATGTTTTGGTTACTATGTTGTGCATTTAAGACTGAAAATTAAAAATAATAATAGTAATAAATAAAATAAATGCATTTTCAAAGACTCTTATCTAAGCAAAATGCAACATTTTTTAAATATAAATTTAGGTGTTATATCAAAAAATTGGTTTTTGGTTGAATGAGATATTGTGTCTAGATTTTTTTCCCCCCTGAGTGACAGGCTTTAGAGTAGTTTATTCCAATGCATCAGCGGTTGTGATCACTGAAGCACAGGAACTGATGTTGGATAGCAGGGTCTCCAGCTGAATTAGCCCATATCTAGTTTCTGTAAGCACAATACCTGCTCCTCTGCCACCTGATGCTGCACGACTGGCCTATTTTCTTCTCTCATTGAGCAATGGAAAGTTATTATATGGTCCAACTTATTCCATGAGCAACGGTGATGGCATTATAATCAATCAATTATTGAGGGAGGCTAATTAGCATCACATTGTACTCATGACGGCAGGTGGTTTGCAACTCATCCAATGCCACAAAGGTGAGGCCTTATTAAAATATGAACTTTAACAAAGGCACACCTAAATAAGTTTCTTCAAGTAATTTTTTTGAACGATAAAATATTTTTTCCATCTCAGTTTATGGGGATAGTTCACCTAAAATTAAAATTCATTTACTCACTCTCATGTTGTTCCAAAAAAATATGTGAGTTTCTTTCTTCTGTGGAACATAAAAGAAGATATTTTGAATAATGTTGGTAGGGCCATTCCACCGAATGGGTGCCATTTGCTTCGAAACTCGAAAAAAAAAAAAAAAAAAAAATATATATATATATATATATATATATATTCTATCTTTTTTAAAGACTAAATCTAGTAATACACATATTTAACTATTCAAAATCGGTATTGGTCCATCTCAGGTAACTATATTTAATGTTTTACACAATTTTTAAGTGGAAGATGGATGCATTTTTCTCAGTCCGGTTATCAACACTCTAATGTCTTTTAAAAAGCATGTTTAAAAATGTCAATAAATTCCTTTATTTCCACCTCAGGCAGGTGTTTATTTTAAAGAAATTGTTGATAATTTTTATCATAATTTTTTTTTTATCATAAATTGTTGATAATTTTTATCATAAAAAATTCACGATTTATCTACACAAGGTGTATTTTTCTAAAGTACACAAACCCATTTTTTTCATTTCAAAGGTGACTCAAACCTCAAGCTTATCAATTTTCTATGATGCAATTTATTAAACAATGGGATAAATTATGGACCAAACCTAAAAAAAAAAATAGTGGTTTAACTTTATTGTTTAAAGAAAAAACTATTTAGTAAAAGAGTATCCATTATATTAGTATACAGGTTTGACTACACATGTGAGGTATTAATAACCGCACCGATATAGTGAAAGTGTTGAACATTGACTAGTGAGCTGACCTCACTGCAAAAAATCATGTTTCTATTTAAATCTAATGGTCTGCAGAGGTTTTTTTTAAGGGTTATGTTTAGGGGTAGAGGACGGGTTATAAGATAAGATTTAAATAACAAAAAAGAATAAATATTAAATAAAAATTGATATTAAAAATAATAAACTTAAATAATATATTTTCAGTTTTTTTGTGGATATTGTTTTCTTATAGCGCCATATAGCGTCTTATAACGCCATTTCATGTATGAGTCTAATACATAATTGCCACAGGACAGAAATTTCAAGTACATTTTCTGTCATACTTGCAGGAATGTAATATAAAGCAGCAATGCAGAAACAACAATGTTCTGGGCAAAAGCAGTGTCTCAGTGTGGATAGAAGATCAAAACGTTGAGAAAAATATGCATTTTCAAATTTATCCAGATTAATATGGATGTAGCCTAATATTTACATTAATAAATCTGATGACAGATTGTTAATTAACTGTTAATTTTACCCGAATTGGGTTGGGAGTGGGACGTTTTTTAAATTTGAATAAAATGAACACTAAAAGACTTTCAAATCACATGAGCCAATATTTTATTCACAATAGAACGTATAGAGAACATAAATGTTTAAACGGAAAAAATGTTACACTTTTATCCACTAAATGAGCTCATTTCAAATTTGATGCCTGCTACAGGTCTCAAAAAATTTGGCACAGGGGCAACAAAGGGCTGAAAAAGCAAGAAATTTGGAAAATATTCAGATGGGAGAACATCTAGCAACTAATTAAGTTAATTGACATCAGGGCCCGTATTCTTAAAGATTCTAAGAATCCTTTTAGAGAGCTCCTAATATAGCTTAAAAATTTCTAACTAGGAGTCTTGATTGTGATTCAAAAAGTGATTCAGGACCAATCTGAGAGTAACTCTGAGCAAGGAAAACGCAAAAACTTTTATCTTATTGAGGAGGCGGGGCTGACCCCGTTGCTAGCTATGACACAGTCTTTTGAAGATTGTGATTGGTTAGTTGTCCAAGAAGGAAATAAAAGAGCGCTTTTAAGAGTAGGGTTTATTATAAGCCTTCACTTTGAAATTACAGGCGTAATTTTTCCTGTTTTACCGTACTCTCTCTCTCTCTCTCTCTCTCTCACACACACACACACACACACACACACACACACACATTATATATGAATATATATTCTTTATTTTTTATTTACCGTGCTGTCATACTTAACGTATTTTATAGGAAATGAACAGCGACACAATGAGGTTCTGAAAGTGCTGTAACAGACCCAAATCATCGCTGCTGCAGAGTTGCATTTTTCCAGTTGCCAAATATGTTAATGTAGTCAATGTAGTGATTACGTCCATTTCTGGCGCTATGGCATTTCTGTGCGGTGTCAGAGATGTTAGCGTGTCTCTAATAAGATCGCTCACAAACATTCCTGCACGATCTAATGTGTAGTGTCTTATTAACTCACTGTCATGCATTGTGTGCAACACATCTCTTCTCCCTCTTCATGTTTAGTCCATTTTCTCCACTGCTAAAGAAACTCTTAAGCCTCTTAAAAGTCCTCGTCCGTACTCCTAACAATTTTGGACCTTAAGACCTCTTTTAAGGGTTAAGATGCTTTCTGAATTACTTTTTTCTTTACTAGGATCTTTTCTTTAATTTTAAGAGGAAACACCCACATTTCTAAGAATTTTCTTAGAATATTGTTACTAGGAGCAACTCTTAGCGCTAAGATTTTTCATGAATACGGGCCCTGGTCTGTAACATGATTAGCTGTAACATGATTAGCCTTGTGTATTTCAGCAGGACAATGCAAAACCACATACTGCAGCTATTACAACAACATGGCTTCGTATTAGAAGAGTCCGGGTGCTGAATTGGCCTGCCTGCAATCCAGATCTTTCACCTATAGAGAACATTTGGCGCATTATTAAACGAAAAATACGTCAAAGACGACCACAAACTCTTCAGCAGCTGGAAACCTATTTCAGGCAAGAATGGGACCAAATTCCAACACCAAAACTCCAGAAACTCATAACCTTGATGCCCAGATGTCTTCAAACTGTTTCAAGAAGAGGAGATGCTACATCATGTTAAACATGCCCCCGTCCCAACTATTTTGAGACCTGTAGCAGGCATCAAATTTGAAATGAGCTCATTTTGTGCATAAAATTGTAAAATTTCTCAGTTTAAACATTTGTTAGGTTATCTATGTTCTATTGTGAATAAAATATTGGCTCATGTGATTTGAAATTCTTTTAATTTTCAATTTATTCAAATGTAAAAAATGTCCCAACATTCCCAACGGAATTCGGGTTATATAAGTATAGGATATATGAGTATATGAGTAACAGAACTGAAAGTAACATACAGGATAAAATTAGTAAATACATATAATCTAGCCACATGGAGTACATGCTAATATTATGAGAAAATACCAAAGATTTGTATTTTTAAAATAAACAAGTAACATCTAAGAAATAATTTAGGTAACAGGACAGTATATTTATAATGACGCTCCCAGCCACCGTTACAATATCATCAAATATACAGAAAAAAAAAATAAGACCACATGCTTTCATTGCCTTCAGAAGATCCAGATGTTGCAATATTATGTTGAAAATGTGTCTTGCGGAATTTTCCCAGTTTTTTAGAGGGGGAAATGTTTTAGGGTAACAGGACTGAGTGAAAACCTGGGGACACGGCTAAAATGTGTATTTTATCCAAAATATTATACATTTATTTTGAAATAACTGTATTTAAAGCACAAATTGGGATATGGAGGTACACAAAAATAAAAATGATTTCTGAAGGATTTTAAACATATTTCATGTTAAAATGTAGCGTTAGACACTGCTATATTTTCAGTGTTTTAGGTAGTTTTTAATATTTTTTTAAATTATAGATTTTAAATTTGCAGTTAGATTAATGTTCAGGACACTTTGCTTAATAATAAAATGTATTTTATAGTTACTTTTTATGCATGTTTGCACCTATAATGTCCTGGGGACAGAAATGGCACCCATTCGGTGGAATGGCCCATTGTATGGACCAAAAAAAAAAAAAACTTTATGATGCACAAAAGAAAGAAAGTCATACAAGTGAAGGTGAGTAAATGATTACAAAATGTATATTTTTGTTCAGAGAAATACAAGAAAGCCATTTTAATTAACTGGATAATGGTTCAGGCTAATATGAGTACAGTGCTATATCAGCTCCAGTTCACACAGTTTTAGTATATTTACTAATATATTAGTATATTTACTATAGTTTATTAATACATTTCTCAGAATTCCACAGATTTTTCCCAAACTGAAGCAGAAAAAGTGTAAAATATCTGTAGATTCCATTTGGGTCTGTCAATAAGGTTATAAGAAAGGCAAATGCTATTTGCGTCAAATGAAAGTAGTGGTAGATACTGTTTGAATCAAGTATAAATATCAACAAAGAGTGGCAGCTGCTATTTAAGTGTAAATTAAACTAATATGCTATTTATACTAAAGGAAAAATGTCTGAGTAATGATGGGTGGAGTTAGTGAGAAGAAAAAGCCTGTCAATAAAGTTGGCTTTTTGTACTCTGTGTAAATACATTATTAATGCCCATTAACTAAGTTTTTGATGCTTACAGATATTTTTAAAGGAGTCTTTTGGCTTACCTCCACTGCTGCCTTAGCTCGCTCAAACTCTTCCTCCAGAGACTGGTTTCTGGACAGGAGTGTGCTACCCCACCTTTGGTCTTTGCTCAAACGGCCCTGTCAGACACATGCACACAGAGCAGGAGTCAGAGAGAACGTGCTCAGCCATCTCTCAGTCACTCTGACAGGAGAAAAGGCCCTGCCCTTGCCAACCCCTGAAGCCAGAGGCAAGGAGAAATGCCAGCATTAGCAGCACAGGGTCTTCTTGTTTTTTTTCATTCCCTCTCTTTCTTTCTCACTTTCACTCCCTTTTGAGGTCCTGCTGTCCACACCTAATGTTCTCACACTCAAAATGGCTCAGGACTGGATTGTCATGCACAGCGCGCTGCCCTCACACATTTTTCTCAGTATGCAAATCTGAAAATAGCATGGCAGGAGACCTTTGCTCAGCATGAATCGTCAAATATGCACCAGTTTCAACATTGTACACCTGAAGACATGCTTCACATGCGGCAAAGCCATTCATTTTGACTAAACTGCTGTGTGTGTAAACCACACAGCAACAGAAAACAAGCTTACTGCAAAATAAAACAACAGTAAGATCTCAAGGGTTTTATTTTCTCAGAGTCATAGGCTTCATCTGGATGGGTTTCAAATTTAGAGGGTGACATATGGGCATAACAAACAATAGGAGCCTTTTGTTTACATTTGCTGATGGCTTAAGATGCTATAAACTACCACACTATTTTTGTTAAAGGAATAGATCATCCACAAATGAAAATTTGCTGAAAATGTACCCACCCTCCAGCCATCCAAGATGTAGATGAGTTTGTTTCCTGGTCAAAATAGATGTATAAATAAATAAGTTAGCATTACTCTCTTGCTCACCAATGGATCCTCTGCAGTGAATGGGTGCCGTCAGAATGAGAGTTCAAACTGTTAATCAAAGCATCACAATAATCCACAAGTAATCCACACGACTCAAGTTCATCAATTAAAGTGTCTTTTAAAGTGAAAAGCTTTATCATTAGGAAGTTTTTAGCTTCAAAGCATTGCGTCCAGCTAAAATACCTCTATCCACGTTCTTGCTTTATTCAGTAAAAATGTTGTGTTGTCTGAATTAGCAGTGAAATATGCACAAAGTGAAAAAACAGTGAAAAACAGTCCAAAACAGTAAATAAATAGGTTGGTCATTTGGATTACTTGTGGATTGTTGTGATGTTTTGAACTCTCATTCTGACGGCACCCATTTGCTGCAGAGGATCCATTGGTGAGCAAGTGATGTAATGCTAAATTTCTCCAAATCTGTTTTGGTGAAGAAACAAAAGTCTATATCCTGGATGGCCTAAGGGTGACTAAATTCTGAGCAAGTTTTCATTTTTAGATGAACCATTCCTTCAACTAGGTTATTGCTAGGGCTGTCAATCGATTAAAATGGTTAATCAAACTAATTGCCAATTAATTCATTGCATTTAATATTTCAGTGTATCTTCCATCTAGCTGTCTTTAAAGTGGTTCAATAGTAGAAAAATTCCTTATTACAAAATTAATGTACTGGCCAGGGGGCATGATTAATTGTGCTACTTTTTAACTGCATTAAAAAATCACACTAAATGCACATACAAAATTGACAGCCCTAGTTGTTGCATTTACATTGATAATAATGTTATGTTTTTGGTGCTCCTTAAATTTTAAAGTTGCTTGTCATTTTAATGAATAATGTAATCATAGAGTTACCCTTTAAAATTCACCCTCTGTATGTAGCTTTGTATCTTGTTCTTAGGTCATTCTAAATGTCAAGTGCTGAGCTATCAATGGAAAACTTCCATTTCCCCAATTCAATTCTCAGCATAACAAAGCCTTCCAGGCAGACTGAATCAAAGGAATAGGATGAAGTATTTGCCACCTGCCTCATTGGATATTAATCAATTACCAAGGTTACCAAGTTAAACGGATTTCATACAGGAGGCTATAATGGAGGCCTCAAAAAGGACAATTGGTCTTGCTTCATTGTGCTGGTGCAGCTCTGTATAATTACATTTAATGTGCCCTGTCAGACCTCGTGTCAGGGCAACAATTACCTTTAACATTACACATTCCATTTCCACTGCCACTCATGGCCGGAAGACAATTTGAGCTTGATGTTTTTAGAACCATGCAGTTCACATATACTGATTGCTCCATCATGACTAGTCTTAACAAGTGTAAGACAAATGAATCTGTACTCCATATGTAAGGTTTAGGTATATAAGGGTCAATGACATATAAGAGTGTAAAGAAACATTAATCATTGTTCTTTTTAAAATATGAGTTTTTAAGTTTTAAAATAAAATTTCAATGTGAAAAGTATTTTAAAACAAATATTATGAATTATTAATTAATAACTCTACCATTCAAAAGTTTGGGGTCAGTAAGATTTTTTCTTTAATTTTTTCTTTTCTGTCTTTTTTTTTTTTTTGAAAATTAATACTTTTATTAATTCTCAGACTGGATAATGCCTGCTTTGCCATCACAGTAATAATTTCCATTTTTAAACATATTAAAATAGAAAGCAGTTATTTTAAATTTTAATAATATTTACCAATATTACTGTTAGTGTTTTACTGTATTTTTGATCAATTAAATGTAGCCTGGGTGAGCATATGAGACAAAAACATTTTAAAAATCTTACCGACACCAAACGTTTGAACAATAGTGTATTGATACATTTTTGGAGAGTCACACCACATGACATTTTATAACCTGACTATAAACGTGATGAGCAAATCAAAGGCACTAGAGGAGACACTGCACACCCACTGCTGGACACCATATATCTGGTGTAATTTCATTTATGCTTTTCCAATAGCAAACTTGAGGAATATTATACAACCTCCTGTGTTCATATTGACCAGTGGCTGGTCAATAATTAATTTAATAATTATCTAATCATGATAGATAGCAATACAACAGACCTGCATGCTTCACTGAGGGGAGAAGCGTGTAACATTTGTACCCTGTAGCACCACAAGAAATTTGAAAATCCTTGCAAACTGTGACCTGCCGTGAGGACGTCACTTGAGTTCATTACTTGCCATGAATTATTGGTAAAATGGTTTGGTCTTTTTTGTACTGAATTTGTGGTGATGCTGTTGCCATGGTGCAAATGCATAGACCATTCAGCGATTCATACAAAGAGTGCACAGAGAGGCTTACATGTCTTCCACTAACATATTGCCTGTTGAGCTGAAAATAAAGAATTCTAGATGTTAGCACAGAATGTTCCACAATGTACTGCGTGGCTAAAAAAACAAACCATTCACAGGTTAAAGTGTATGGACTTACAGTAATATGATAAAACTACAACGAGTGGGACATGTGGGAAATAACATGAAAGTCACTGACACATGTGCACAGATGATCATGACTCATAAAAAGAGTGATAAGTGTTGCTCGGTGTTGCACTTACTTGAGTTACTGGCACGGCTTCCGCTTCTACTTTATTATTGACCTCCAGGGAATTCCTGGGGGCAGTGTCTAGCTGAGTTTTGCAATCCATAGACCTGAGGTTATATCATAAGAAATTGATGTGAAAAAAGGTATTCATATCTTTTAGATATCCAGAAAGTGTGTGTTTTCATACTAATTTTTAGAACAGCGACTTACCACACAAATTCACCAGAATTTTTTGATGAACGTCTTCTCTCAAGTTTCCACTTTCTGCTACCATTTCGCTCCGGGTGTGGGTTGAGTTCTTCCCATTTGTCCAAAGAAGATGGAACTGCTACTGTAAACAAAATGAGGCCATGTTGTTTGACAGAGATATATTATCATACTGCAACCCAAGTAAAACACAAGCAACACCACAGTTTGAAGAATATGCAGTATACACACGTATTGAAGAGGGCAACTACATAACGATATGCAAACCTGTAATGTTCTTCTTATTAAAAAAGTACTTTCCGTTACAGAACTTGTTCAGTTAATGTAATGAAAAACACAGTTTCATTTGTGTAAACATCTGATTTCCCTTGGCTGATTTGCAAGAGTGCTTCTCAGTTTAACAGCCTTTCACTTTAGCTGACACTTAATACCTGAGTCCAATGAAATCTTTTCAGGTGTGCGGGAACAGGGTATACTCTGTTCAACATCCACTTGGATCAGCTCTGTTTCATCGGGCTTCTTCCTGTACGGTGTGCCCTTAGAAGAAAGAGGGCTCTTCCTGTCTTTGCTGTGTCTTCTCTCACCAGGCTCACTCAGATCCAGCAGGTCCAGAGAGGAGGACAGTACTGGACATAGGAAGCAAAATAAACAAACAAATAAAATTAAATTAAAAAATACCCACTTTTGTTTGTCTTGTCCCTCCAGAGGTTTCAGTGGTTATGAAAATGTGGGATACATCTCCTGGCCAATGCCAAGTTTTAAGTATAATCTATGTTATAAGTTATGAGGGTCTCAAATTGAGTGAAGGTTGGCAGCTCATTTCACCACAGAAGAAATCAACAATATGTATGCCTCATTGTCAAGGAACTTCCATGCGCCATTTGCTTACTGACTGTAAATAGCGGGATAGAACAAACGCTTAAAGGGATAGTTCACCCAGAAAATCAGTTAATAACTTAATCGATTAAAGACAGAAATTCTGTCATTAATTACTCACCCTCGTGTCACCCTTAAGGCCTTCGTTCATCTTTGGAACACAAATTAAGATATTTTTGATGAAATCTGAGAGCTCTCTGACCCTGCATAGACAGCAACACAACTACAACGTTCAACGTCCAGAAAGGTAGTAAGGACATCGTTAAAATAGTCCATGTGACATCAATGGCTTAATCTTAAGGGTTAGTTCACCCAAAAATGAAAATAAGCCCATGATTTACTCACCCTCAAGGCATCCTAAATGTATATGACTTTCTTCTTTCAGACGAATCCAATCAGAGTAATATTAAAAAATGTCCTGGCTCTTCCAAGTTTTATAATGGCAGTGGGTGGGTGTTTTTGTTCAACGGTCAAAAAGAAGTCCAATAAAGCACATCCATCCATAATAAAACATGCCTCACATGGCTCCTTGGGGTGAATAAAGGTCTCCTGTAGCGAATCGATGCGTTTTTTTTGTAAGAAAAATATACATATTTAAACCGTTTTCACTATCTTGCACTAACTGTCGTACGCGGAAGATCGTTCTGGGCGTATGACGTATGACGTATGCATAGCGCATGCACCGGTGAGAATATGCCAGTCTCGCGAGTTTCCTTACTTTAGCAAAGGAAAACCAGTCTCCTCTTGGCTTATATCGAAATCTTCTGACATTTTTCTTTTCAAATCCTCGTTTTGCACTTCTAATTCGAGACCGGTGTTTTGTTTTGCCCTCTCCTCTGCGCTTCTGCGTTCGTCACTTCTCATTGGTGCATACGCTACGCATACGTCCTACGTCATCCGCCAGAAAGACACTCTCTCGTGAACGTGCGTACAACAGTTAGTGGAAGTTACAGATTACTGAATGCACTATATTGTACTTCTTTTGGACTGCTGAACGAAAACATCCACCCACTGCCATTATAAAGCTTGGAAGAACCAGAACATTTTTTAATATAACTCCGACTGGATTCGTCTGAAAGAAGAAAGTCATATACACCTAGGATGCCTTGAGGGTGAGTAAATCATGGGCTACATTCATTAATACATTCAAAATCATTAATTTTATGAAGCTACAAGAATACATTTTGTGCATGTTCTGATGTTCAACCTGGATGTGCTGTGTCTTGTTTGCAAGTAGAGGAATGCACACATGCATATGTACTCTCGTGAATGGAGGTCGAAGACTGACACGGAAGAGAAGAAATTATTGCATAAAGTCATTATTTTTGTTTTCTATGTGCACAAAAAGTATTATCATAGCTTCATAACATTAAGGCCCCTTTTACACTAGTGCGTTTTTGTTTTAAAACACATAACTTTTGTTACGGATACACCTATCGTTTACACTACTCCGGCTTTTTCAAGGTCGAAAATGGAGACTTTTGAAAAAGCATGAGAAACCAGTTTTAGTTTGAAAACTCCGGGGTAGCGTTTCAGTGTAAACGGACCAAAACGTTACATTCTCTCTGCGTATCCTTGACGACCGTGTAAACAATAACAGAACGCTCTGTATTGTACCCATAGAGACGTATGGGTAGATTCCCCATTCGACCGCTCCAAGCACGCAGATGCGGCCGCGATCTAAATAATAGGGATCTACCTATACATATCTATGGTCGTACCTGCATGAATGGTCACGTGACATGCGTTTTCGGTTGTGTAGTGTAAACGGAGATCGTTTCTGAAACGCAGCGGAAACGCCAGTGTAAACGCTGATTGTTTTCATTCTAAAACGCCATTTTAAAACGAAAACGCACTAGTGTAAACAGGGCCTAAGGTTGAACCTTTGATGTCACATGGACTATTTTAACGAAGTCCTTACTACCTTTCTGGGCCTTGAACGTGGTAGTTGTGTTGCTGTCTATGCTTTCAGCGCATCAGTCATAGTTGTCAGGAAAGTGAAAAAACAAATATACAGTTTGACCAATTCATACGTCATCAATAGCTGTTCACTTTTGTGATTTAGTACAACTGCATTTACACCAGAAATGAACTGTACCAGAGTTTGCATGAATCATACCCCAGACCACTCATTTTAGACTTGTACGGTTCACAGGTGCGTATCCGAGTTCAGAAAACAATGTTCACATTTTCCAAACGAACTGAACTCTGACATCAGTCAAACCCGGGTGTGCACCAACAGTGCTAGTGTGAAAGCATCAACATCCTCTCATCCCTTATCCATCTCTTGTGTCTTCAACGGATTAAAAAACATTAACCTTTGGGAGCTACCATCATGAACTGATGTGAGCTCGCAAGTTTTTGCTCAGTTTCAAATTAGCACTTAAGCCAAAAGACCAGAGTTTAAAGGAAAGAAAAAACACAGAATAACACATCCTAGCTTAGTTATTGCTCTAGGCACTTATCTACCTGCGTGGTCACAGCAATAAAAGACAGCAGGCAGTTCCGACAGCTCAGGGGCCAGTGTCAAATAATCTTTGATGTTGCATGTTCCTCTCCAAGAGAACAAAGAGCGTTTGATATAGTGTGTGTATATATATATACACTTCATCAAGAACACTCTCTACAGAACACTGTGCTCTGCTGCAGAGGATGAAGGTTTGAGAAGAATGTGTTCATTCAATATTCAGAGGGAATGTAGTCAGCTTTCTGATTAGGTGAGATTAAAGCATAAAACTTTTAGATGGTTGAACCCCCCTTATACGTGAACTTTAAGAACAGACACTCTGGACATATTCTACGGCTTCTACCCCCTTCCTGTTCCCTTCTGGCTTGCAGAACAGAGGTCTTCATAACCACATGGTAGACAAAATATCCATGCGGGTCAGTACTGCAGATGCCAACATTGAGGATGCTTGATCCAAGCCCTGAGTGCTTGACAGCACACCTTCTGAAATCTGGCACAAACATCAGAGCTGAAACCAGGTTACCACCACATGCTTTTGTCTCTGCCGACCACACAAAGACCAGCCTGGACGCCAAATACCTCTCAAGACTTTGAGATTTTCTAAAGCCCTTTACTTTAAACCAAGCTTACAGTGCATTAACCTCAGATATCAATGTAATCAAGAAGTTTCACAATCATTGCATTCACATGAACAATAAAACATTGATAACTGGGTCAATGACAGAAAAGGAATGATGTTTAAGAAGTTATAAAATTAATAACTAATTTGATCAAATGTTCTAGAAATGCACACTTTGCATTCATGTTTGTTTTGAAAAACGTTTATATATTTAATAATAAATAATAAAATATTTTTTCTTTCACCTTGAAGACGTGTTTATTTTTGAATAAATGAACAGACAGGGAAAAATCGAAGGTAATGTTGACTCAACTATCAAAAATCTCATTCTAAAAATATCAAAAAATATTTAAAACTCAAAACCCATCATAAAAAAACTGGCAAACAGACGAAAACTATGTTAACATGACATTTTAAAATCATCTACCTTTTCTCTGGTTTTGATGTCAAAATGATAAAGCAGATAAACATTTGCGCATAGAATAAGCTGACAAGCCACTGGTAAATGTGGTACTGAAATTGTTATAATGAGTAAAAATATATCTAGATTTAGGTTTTTACACGATCCTACACATTGTTGGCTTATTATTATTATTTAATTCAATGACTTCACAGTTTGTACTCTGTTTGTAGATGCTTAAGATGTAGAAATGAACGTTTTGTGGTTTAACATACGTCTTGCTTTGAATCTCATAAGTTGTCTTAAAGAAAGAAGCACAGGAGTCCTGACGCTTTGATAATACAATAGTCTAAAGATTCTGAAACCAAAGCAAGTCGTGATTTTTTTATTACTAAAATGAAAAATGAATCAAAAGCTCACTCGGGAGAATCTGCCAGAGAATAATAATTGAATTCAGAAGCGTTCCTTCTAAAGATTACGGCAGTTCCCATTAAAGACCTGAATATAAATTTCTATAATCAGCTCCATTCCTTTTACAGACACTGTTTTAAAAAAGCCTGGTGTTCCTCTAATCATTTAAATTCTTCTTACATTTTTAGTTTAAGAATTTAGTATAATTAAGCATAAATGTATACAATCATATTAATAAACATTACGCAAAAAATATTTAGAGTGGTACCAACAAGAAACTATGACTTCAATGCAGTGTTTACTTGGAAATTGACTCTGGCTTCACATTTCATGTCAGGCATACTCAACTGCACATAGATCAATAACTGACGCTTTTACTATTTGTTTGACAGACTGAAAATCTTTCATACTGTGAAGTAAGTATTTTGTGACATTTTGATTGCAGAAAGTTCTGCCTGGTAAATTCTGAACCTCAGTTCACATTATGTTCAAAGGCACAGTAATTAACACACTGCTGCTTTATTACAAGCAATCGAAAGATCCTCCAAATATAATCTGTTGGTAAATAGAATATGCTGTTTTCCACAATCAGAAAGTAAACAAGAAACTCTATAGGGAGTAGGAGTGATTGTTTTAATTGCTTTGTGGTGTAGACAAGTGAGTGTGCGAGTGAAATAAATACAGTTTTAGTTGCTTAGCCTCTCAGTGTGAATTTCACGTAATGCAGCTGCTATGCAGTAAGAGGCCACTTACTTTCTCATTTAGTAATGTGTCTGTCTGCTCTGCGAATCAGTGGTGAAGACGTAAGTAATACAGATGACATTTGTGAGGAATTAAGTAGGTAGAAACTTAAGAATGAGCAATATTTGGTGTTAGCAGCCACCATTGACATTTGCCATATTACTGTAATATTGACTCAAAAATATTACAGATTTATCTTTAATGTTGAATTTTGATTGGTTTGTTAAGGCATCAGTTTGCATGCCTTTTGTTTCATTAATGTACTTATGTTAAGTAAATGTCTTGATTGAATTGAAAATTACCTATTTAGATTAATAAACGGTTAATTTTAAAGTCATTCAACTCAGCAGCCATCTTCGTAATGCCATCAGGCATGCAAGTACATCTATTTGAATTTCAATCAGGAATAAAAATTGAACAAAACTGGTATCATAAACTGTGCTATTTTAGTTCAAATCATGCACAAAAACAGTATTTTTAGGCTGGGCCATTTCTAGTTTCCATTAAGTGTTACAGTTTCTCCTATTCGCTTTTGAACAAGCATGCATGCTGAGAAATGACTGGACAACTATTTTTTTTTTCTTTTCATTGTAGGCCTACACTATCATTCAAAGGTTTGGGTTGGTAGGATTTCTAAAATGTTTTTGAAAGTCTCTAATGCTCGCCCAAACATTTATCTGATCAGTAAAAAGTAATGTTGTGAAATATTATTACAAATTAAACCAACTGTTTTTATTTTAAGGTATTTTAAAATGTATATTATTTGTGTGATGTCAAAGCTGAATTTTAGCAGTCTTCAGTGTCACATGATCCTTCACAAATCATTGTAAAATGGTAGTTCAGTGCTCAAGAAAAACATATTATTACTAACACAGTTAATATTTTTCTAATAAAACCATGCACAGAACTGCACTTATTCAAAAAATGTAGCATTCATTGAGTTTTTTTGTTTTTTGCAATGTAAAAGTCCTCACTATACTTTTTGATCAATTAAATTAATATTTGCTGAATAAAAGCATTAATTTAAATAAACAAAACCCTACTGACCACAAACTTTTGAATGTTAGTATAAAAGCTCAAATTCAATTCGTCTACTATACTTGTTTTTGGTTCTTAAAATCAAATCCTATTGTAAATGAAAAGATGTTGAAACGTCAGAATTATAGTATAATAGTACAGTGTAGTGGAGCATAGTACAGTGCAGAAGCAGAATAGTTGAGGAAGTATGGGAAGGTCGGTATCTGTGGTACCTGCTGTGTTGGAGGTTACTGGGCGGGCAGCTCCATCACACTTGGTCTCGCAAAGGAAATCATCGATGGAAGGGCTCAGCAAGGGACGGCTCTCTTGTTGCTCACTCACCAGCTGAAAAAATCAAGCAGAAGAGTGTGATGAGATCTACATTAATGCACTTGGCCTCCTGTTCTCCTATTGCTTTAGTTGCAGCCAGGCAGCCTCCATTGCACCATGACATCTCTGCATGTGACTGGTAACACTGGTAGTCACCACCCTTTCAGCTGCTGCCTATTTACAGGACTGAGATGACAATTCTCACCTTGCCCCCCTCTCGCAAACGTCCCAAGCCTGAGGATGTTTCTCCCTCCTTTTCTCACTTAAACAGAGGGAAAGCAGCCCAGTAAAATCACAAATAGTATGTGTCGTGCTTGTTTTTCCATTTCAGAGAACATAATTGTGTATGGAAGTAATTATGACAAGGTGTGAGGCTGTCTTTATAAAGCCCCTCATTGGTGCACTATGTGTACTATGTGACAGAATGTGTGTATGTTCTCTTGAGAGACTGGCATAGAGGTGGCCCTGTGTCTAACAGAATGGAAAAAACACATCAATCATCATCTGGTTGTTCTCATAGTGTTCATTCAGCCATGTCACAGTCTCATCGGAGGAGAGCACTTTTGTGGGCAGTGCATGGCTACAGCAAATCTGCATTTTCAGCCATAACTACATCTCTTTTGAAAATGTAATCCTTTAGTGAAAAGATTAAAGGGATGCTTGATGCTTAATCTGTCTTCTCAACGTGGTTAAAATCATTAATTTCTTACTACATATCGCACATACTAAAATAAAGGCAAGTGTATTTGTAAGTCCATATAAGGGTGGCATTAGAATCTTTAGGATTAAGTTCTAGTCAAATTTTTCTCTGTTGTAGTAAAATTTTATTGTCTAAAGTGGGACCATATAGTGACCTGAGAAACAGGTGAATCAATTAATTTGATTTTATAATCTCCATGTTTATATTATTTAAGGCATAAAAACTGATCACACCAGCTGAGGCAAACATTTTTAACTGTATATATCTCCTTCTCCCTTCTCTCTCTTTTTTCAGATTTGCTTATGCGACTGGAAGCAGCTAGCTACCAAGCTAACGCTTGCTAATGTGTGAATAAGTAGCTACTTAGAATTGATGTATGTGAATATATGTGAATATATTATTTTGCTCAGTGCTAATTTGATACCTGGGTTTCTGTCTGTAAGGTCGTTTTTAAAAGTCGCATGGTTATGGTCATATCCACCAGTAACAACACGCTGGGGGTAAATGTGATGTTTGTATTGAGTGCTTTGAAGGTCAAAAGTTACTAAACACGCTGTGAACGAATGTAGCGGGATAGATACAGAGTTAATGAGTAGACACTATTCATTTTTGTGTCCATACATTTGCTAATAAGCTTGCAAAGGTACACTACCTTTCGAAAGTTTGGGGCCAGTAAAATTGTCAAAAATACAGTAAAAACAGTATTACTGTGAAGTATTATTAGATTTTTAAATAAGTGTTTTCTATTTTTAATATATTTTAAAATTTAATTTATTTCTTTGATGTCAAAGCTGAATTTTCAGTTATTACACTAGTTATCAGTATTACATGACCCTTCAGAAATCAGAAATGCTATTTGGAATAGCATTTTAGCTATTTTTTAATTACTTATTATTGTTGAAAATGGTTCTTCTGCATATAATTTTTGTGGAAACAGTGGTGCATTTTTTTCCAGATTTTTTGATGAATAGAAATGTCAAAATAACAGCATTATTTTTAACATTATAAATGTTTATACCATCATTTTTCTTTAAATGCATCCTAGCTGAACAAAAGGGTCTCACTTTATATTAGGTGGCCTTAACTACTATGTACTTACATTTAAATGAATCATTTGGTACAATGCACTTATTGTGTACATACATGTTTTTACATTGTACTTATATTTTTTAAATACCTATATGTAGTTACATCTGTAATTAATTTCTGTAATTACATTTATAGTTACACTGTTGACCCATCCCTCACACCTTAACCCACCCTTAAACCTACCCATACCACCAAACCTGTCCCTAACCTTACCCGTATCCCACCTCAATAGCAGCAGTAGTGTTTTGCAATACAATATGAACACAATAAGTACATTGTACTTATTTTTTGATGCAAGTACATAGTAGTTAAGGCCACCTAAAATAAAGTGTGACCAATAAAATAATTAATTTTACTGACCCAAACTTTTGAACAGTATTGTATATGTAGCTTGCAGTGAAGAATTATGTTGTAGATATGAAATTGAACTGATGAAAGTATCTGTAACCCAAAGTTGTATTGACTCTACACAAATGTACTCAAGAAAATATAAATACGCTGCTTTGAAAGTCACCTGCATTTATTAATACTTTGAAGCTGTTTTTGCGAACAAATTCCCCTGGGTGAGAATCCCCTCTGTGACCCAGTATGGATGAAAGGCTAGAACACCCCTGGTTTACATGTTGCTGACATTTGTTTCCTGCAAACAGTGCAAAGATACTTATTACAGGGCTGTGTCATCAGAACGCTGCTGGTTGTAAAACAGGACACATGTAATTTCACGTCACATTCACATATCCTCTATACGGGCTTAACAACAACAGGCCCTTCAAGCAACGCTGCTTAAATTAATGGACTGTTGCATGTTTATCATTTAAAGCAAATTGATTAAAAACTCTGACCTTATCAAGACTAGCTTAATTGAGGGCTGCTGCATTTCCCCTCGAATGTCTTTTTAATTTGTCCGGGGCTTAAATAAGACCACAGAGATAAACGTCCAGCAGGAATTAATTTAGAGATGGACATAGAAAAAAAAAAAATTCATTAATAATAATGAAAAAATGGATTATACGTCTCTAAGCAAAAACTGGCTGTACTTGACTATTTTCTGGTGTATATCCTACTTTCAAACTGTACGAAGGTTTGTGATCTCCTCGTACAGTAGCTTGACAGAAGCTTTGAAATAAATACTGAATATTCATGAATAACACGAGCAGTGTATGTTGGCCAGAGCGCTTGGGAGAACATTCCTGTTGTGAGAGTCTGTGCCAGAACGCTGACCCAGCAGTCTTAATTGGGTTGCACAGACATCTCTGGCTCTGCTGGCGTCAGGGAGGAGATTTATTCCTTTGCTGGCTGGAATGTCTGATCTTACCCAAGCTGAACTCCTGCTGTTACAACACCTTCTACATTTTTGATGGAAGTCAAGAAATGATGGGACTCTGTCTTCAAACTGTTGTCTTTGCCTAGCATCTTTCTTTTGCATTTGATAGAAAAAAAAAGAGAAAAAAAAAAAACATATGCAGAAATATAGTCTTATTTAACAGCAGATTTGCTGATCAGCAATCATTTGAAGTGTCAGGCTAGGTGATGTAACAGCATCTTCGGTCTGGATGTTTTATTATATGGCTGAGTTGGATTTGGGGCTCACTTTTAATTTGCCCCTCTAAGACTTGTTATAAAAGCATAACTTCCTCCCTTGTGAATGCCAGCAGAACAAGGGCCATAATGAGAGGGGGAGACTTATTTTGGAAATATTTTGGGCTCTACTGTTTAATTAGATTCCCCTGTATTCAGTTTAAAAATGTTTTTCACTTTAGGCACAAATGGGTTGCTGACATTAATAGGAATTATTAAGGGGACAAAACTCATTCTTGTAATTAGAGCAGATAACTGCAGTCACGTTGCAGAAAAGTTAGACTTTTTTATTAACTCTGATTATTTCAATGGAAGGCAGGTTGACAGAGGAGTTACCTGGCTGTTCTGTCAAGATAAAATTTGGTTTGTCTATAGTTAAAGGTGCATTTATTACTTTGATGCTAATTGAAAAAGTTTTACACATTAGGAAATAAAATGCTTCTGTGCAAAGTTATCTGAATAGCGTACACTCACATGAGATGAAGACTGTACTCATTAAAGTTTTCTATAAAAATAGTTTTACATATGTATGAACACCAGGTCGCCATGACGTGACAACTAAACGTCGGAGAGAATCCTTGTGCTCATTGGCTGCCGCCTCTGAAGATACGATAGTAGCGTAGTGTAAAAACGAAAATTAGACAGTTATCGTTACATATTATCGTGCTTCTAATTGTGTGACCTACAGATGAAACAAAAGTATGAAGCCAGAAGACAGAAAGACCAACAAAGACAAAAATGAGAGTAAACATCACAGCAGCAGAAACAAGATGGAATGATGCTGAAGAAAATAAATAAATAGTGACGCCCAAGTTGCTTATTTGTGTTGGAAAGGTAAGAGAATTAATTAATGTTTAAACTGCCCTCTAAAACTATCCGTGTAATTTACATAAAACTAACAATAGATGGCAGAACAGAAGCTAATGCTAGATAAAGAACTAATTGCACCTTTTAAGTAGGTTTTCACACACTTATTTTATTTAATCTTATTGCAGATTCTTATTACTATTCGAAAATACTCTTTATAGGTATCCTAAACTTTGCAACCCGTTAATAAATAATCATTCACACCTGTATAAATTTCAAACTAATTTCTGCACATGCGCACAGCATCTGTCATTGCATTCAGAATAAAACAGAGAAAGCCACTAAAGGCAGTAATTAGCATTTTTACCTTGTTGAATATCTAAAAATATGTTATTATTTTAGTAGGTTGCATGTAAAAATAGGTGCAGGTAAATTTGCCAATTAAGCAATGATATGGAGTGCTATAGTTCTTAAGTTAATACTTACATTTTACACAATGTAACATTAGCCTATTGCAAGTTGCTTGGTCTGTTTTTGCTCTGCCACTAAAAGTAATTCCAAACAAAAGATAATTACAGAATCAACAGCTACATCCCTGAGCAACATCAATAGTGGGGTTTTTTTTGTTCCTGAATGAATCAGTGTTTTGAACAAATCGGTTGAATGGATGATTCAGTGGCTCTTAAAGACTGTCGCCATCTACAGGCGTAACGATAATCCGCAGAAATAGACACTGAATAATAATAGCCAATAGAAGCATGACGCCTTTACCTCCTTGGGTTGGTTTTTATTTAATTTAAACCTTCCTACAGTATTGAAAACATTTTAATATTTCTGCTTACATTTTGAACTCTTATTCCCATTACAAATGAGTGTGCATAGTTTCTCTGCAATCTGTTCCTCATAATTTGAAGGAATCCATGCATTGACAATTGTCCCTCAAAAGATACAACATAAAAGCATTGTTAAGTAAAATAATACATTGACAGTGTGAAATACAGTCATGCAGCTCATTATAAATGATATTACATTATATTCAGCCAAGACTTGAACATCAAGGTCACATAGTTTGGTTTTAATTAGGATTTGATTATTCATGTAGTGCATAATGTACTATTCTGAGATTCATTGTGCTTCTGATGTCCCATCTTCCCATGGTACTAAACTACATTTAGCCCTGTGAATGCTGATTACCATTTCAAGACACAGCAAATTGTACAGTAATTGTATAGCAGAATAAACTGATTGAATACGTACGAAAAAATAATGGCGATGGACTTCTCAGGGATTCCTTTATCTATATGAAAAGGAATTTTCTTCAGTTGTTCTCAGCTACACCTTGATCACAACACAAGCATTTTGTACCTCCTCACTTTTGTCTTTGTGTTTGAGCCCGAGGGCAAGTCCTGAATTATGTCATGGAAAACTTCAACTAATTGTGTCATGTGGGTTTAGCTCCTGGTGACAACTCCAAGATATTGTTGTCAAGGGAACCTGGAACCAGTTTAGCTAGCGGGAGTCTTAAGGGGGAGAGTTAGGGAGGGAGGTATAAGCTCATGTGAGGCAATTATTAGTGTTATAAATAACAGCACAAACATACACAACTGCATTATGTATGAAGAAATGAGTTTCAGAGGTAGTTTGCTGTAAAAGCCATATACCATGTTGAAGACCACTATTTTAAATTGTGCTAAATTGTGTGTGAGGTCAGTACAATTAACTGCATAATTGATATGGTATTTGAACCAGTGTTTTCGCAACACAAGCAAGTTAAATATTGAAAAACAATCAGAAGTGTAAATAAGAATGCCTGGTTCTCTCTGTTTTCAATCAAGTTAAAAAAGCTGCTTCTTATTTGTCACTCACACAGTGTTCCTGGCTAATTATAAAATCTTTTTCTTCACATAAAGAGTTTACCCGTTAAGTCATGCAGTTCACTTGAAGTGACGGCAGGTGTTTAAATATCCACAGTTTTAAATTGTTCAGGGACACAGAGACTAAGAAGCAGTAATTTCTCAACAGAACGTTATTCAGGCTTTCTATAAATATCCTAATATATATATATATATATACCCTAACTGAATGACAACTAAACTTTATCAGTGAAATCAACTTCATCATTTCATAATTGTTACTACAGGTTCCACATCGTGGTAAATAGGAAAGTATTGATCTGATAACACTTTAGCATCAGTATTGACAAGACTTTACACAGAGGAATGATGCTGTGCTTCACATACCGTGTTCGATCTCACCCAATTTGAAAACGAACTAACCTTCACGCTATTATGGACAAAGCAAAGGAGTGCAGTTGGCTTTCTTCAGGTCACTGGTCTATTGATTGTCGACTGATTACAAAACTAACCACAAAATGCTTTGCAAAGGCATATTTGAATCATCTGTCATTTAGTGACTGGTGGAGGAAAAGTGGAAAACAGTTGAGCGCTACAAAAGCTTAATGTAATGCAATTATTATTGAATAGTTCAGAATCTGTCTGGCATCAATGCAACACACAGACTTTAACTACGCAGACAATAGTGTTACACATACACACAACTATAAAGATTTAAACACAGAATGAGCCACAGACCACACAGGCAACAACAAGATGAGCTATAAAGCTGTGACAGCAGCTTTATAAAAGCAAGGAAATGTGTTTTTGCAAGAAAAGTTCCAGCATCAAATAAATTTGTTTGCTATCATATCATGTAGTTTGATGCATGTAAAATTAGAGATGCAACACCATTAAAATGACTTTAATTGTCTTAAATTACATTAATCTGCAATTCCATAATAATTAAATTACAAATTTTGATTATTTTGATGATTGTGATGTGAGGTGAATATAGACATGATAACATTAAAAAGTACAATATGAAAATGAATATCCTTTTTTGAGATTTGCTAAAGATTACATTTATGTTAATAATTTACTGAGTGTTGATGAAAGCAGTAGTAATCTAAATATCAAATATCTACTGATACCCAGGGTTTGTTAACTAAAACTAAAACAATTCAAACAATTAAACAATTTTCTTACTTGTTGCATTATCTGAAAGTATATATATATATATATATATATATATATATATACTGATATATATATTCCTCATATATAACTTTTATTTCTGCTAGTTGCCAAGGAAAATTGAATTTATCTTGAATTATTTGAATGACTAAAATCACTAAAATTAAAATCTACTGAATGAAAACTTTAAGCATATTAAAACTAAGAAAAATGACAAAAACACAAAAAAATTACTAAACCTTAAAATAAAATCAAAACAGAAGAAAAGAATAATTCAAAACATTAATAAAAATTTATATCTTAATTGTACTAAAATAACCTTGATGATAACCTTAACTGATATAGTACTGATATATTGTGCATTTCTATATACAATATATGTAAACCAATGTTAAATATATCAAATTTACGAGGTATATTACAATTTAGAAGTATGTGGTGAAGTGTTTCCATAGCTTAAATATGTAATCTATATTGTGGCTGTTGCAAAAAAATCCTTCACCCTCACTAAACATTAAAGCTAAGATTTAAATCCATATGTGTCCCATGTGTCCTTCTGAAATGCTCATTTCTATTGTCCCCATTCTATTTCCTGTGACAAGCCTTACCTGATGTGAAAGGCTCAATTTTATACCCCACAGAGCTGCTCTGAATGAAATAAAAAAGCTTGTGTTCGCTGTTGTGCTGTCAGTTAGAAATTTGTGATGGCAGAGACAACACTGTGATTTTTATTTTTGTTAGGCTAAAAGGTGGAGGTTAGACATGTGATGGTCAAAGCCTTGTCGTTGGTTATCATTCCCATGCAGCAAGAACGGATGTGCTGTTTGACTCTGGCGGTAGCTGCAGTAGTTCTGCCCACCTTGTTTGTCACCGTGAGGAGGGGCTTGCCTTCTGAGGACGCCTTATTGGGTATCTCCTTCAGGACCATGGCAACGGTCTTATCTGCAGCCCTAGAGTCTTTCCCCTACAACAGTGAAATCAACAACGACTTGTGTCAGGACAGAATATTTAGATATTCCAAGTATTATTCGTCCTATGGTGCTTAAAGGCTCAATGATTTATATACTATAAGATTAATATGATCACACTGAGCGTCAACAACACACAGCAAAATGAAACACTGCCTGAAGCCACACATGAAAACAGCTGTATGGAGTGTCAATATATTCTTTCTCACATCACCCTCAGTTTTACTTTGCGTGATGAAGTGCGATATCACAAAGAGGCCACCGCAGTCATGTGAGTGATAGTCAACTGCTTTTATCTGCGCTACAGAGACAGAGACGTATGGCCAGTCTGAACAGTCAGTCATTTGAGGATTCAACCCCTGGAGAAGACAGCATCCTATTGCTCCAAGGCCAAGTTATATAATGGGTTAAACTGAATTGGCAAGCTCTAGTCAGCTTGGCTTAACACGCAGGGAATGCAGTGTTCAGAGAAATTACACTTAAATTAAACTCTCAGATATACTAAAAAGAAAACTAAAAGTATGGATAAAGTATCTATCCATCTATTGTTCTGTTTATCAATCTATATACTGTTCTTTCTGTCCCTAAGGTCTATAAACTTTCAAACTTAAATGCTTTTTAAACTTGTTTTTAAAACAAGGCTTTGTCAAGCCAACATTCAAAGTTTGTCTTGACAAATTTAGCTTTTTACTTAAAAAATGACAAATACTAATTAAATTTTAATAATAATAAAAAAATACAGTATCATTTACAAAATGTATCGAACATTTTTAATTGTACTTACGTTGTGTGCCCTCATAAAAACACAATCAATGGCAAAACATTCATTGCTAAAGTTTGTCAGATTCATTCAAGGTTTGTCTTGACAAATTTAGCTTTTTTTTTTTTTACTTAAAAATGACAAATACTAATTCAATTCTAATTGAAAATACAGCAAAAATTACTAATTTTAAAATACAACAGGATCGGCAAAGGTCCACAAGCTGGGATTCGAACTCGGGATGCCCATAGCACAACGGCGCTATGTGTCAGCACGCTGCTCACAAATCTATCGATGCCAATGATGAAACGTCCATTGCTAAAATAATACCATCCATCCATCCATCCATCCAACCATCCATCCATCCATCCATCCATCCATCGATTGTTCTTCCTGTAAAGCCTATAATGTTTTAAATTTAAAAAATGACAGAATCTCTTTCTTTTACTTGGCTGCCTCCATACAAACAAAATAAATGCCAAAACACCAGTCTGTCATTTTTTCTATTGTTTTATCTATCTATTTTTTTTTTAATCATTCTGTCATTCTTTCTGTCTGTAAGGCATTGAAGGTTTTGAACTCCCCCCCCCCCAAAAAAAACCCTTTCAGACAAGGATTTGTAAAGCCAACATTTAAAGTTGCTTTTGACAAATTAATTAAAAGTCTAATAAACATAGCAAATTACTGATTAATTCTAATAAAAAATTGTAATTGAAATTCAATTAATTGTCATTCTACTGCTTTACATTCAAATTTAAACTGCAGATATGGACTGCCTTCATAAAAACTTAATCAATGGCGAAACATCTATTGATAAAATCTCATGCATGGCTGTGCAATAAAAATCTGATCTGGCCACATATGTAGTTTGACCAGTCAGTCTTGAATAAAACACCATCCACTTCTATATTTCAAATTCTAGTCTGGTGTGGTGACTTCGGCATTAGATTTCATAAAGATGAAATACTGCATCTTTGCAAAATCTTGTTCTATTAAAAAAAACCTCACACAATTTACACCTTAAAACTTTCCAGCCATCTCTTTTCGATAAAATGTATTCCCTGACGGTCTAATCTAGCATGGTTCTGCCATTAGAGATAAGAAAAGTAATCTCTCTCTCTAAATCACACTGTCGTCATCCTTAAAACGAGAAGTGCTCAATTCATTCACTCTACCCTGTGATTGTGTCTTAGTGGTCTAGTGCCATTGTGTGTATGTGACCTGAGAGACATCTCTCCAGAGAACTTAATGCTATTAATGGAGACCAAAAACACTTCTGTCTGCAGACCAACTTCTACATCTTAGTAGACTGATATAAAGTGTAAGTGTTTTTTAATTAAAAATGTAAGCAGTCCTTACAAGGGTAAGAGTCTTCTCTGCATCACGATTTCTCTTCGTCATCTGGCTTTGTCTGTCTTGTTGCCCAAGATTAATGTTTTGTTTGTGGTCTAATAGACCCCAAAGCTCAAAAATGTTTAATAGTTAAAAATGTTTAACATTGCATCAGATAGAAATACCTTTCTTATTCTGAGACTCCATAACAAATATTAAATTACTTAAGTCTGGGGTCTCAGGGCTCATTATTTGTGAAACAAGCACACAAATAAGTTGTGGAAATAAACTGGTAGGGAGTGAAATGCTTCTATTACCTCATTTTATGATGGAAATAATCTCACAAGTGCCTGGTATCAGCTGATATCAGTGGTGCTGAACTAATAGATTCTGTGATGAGTAAAAATACATCTTATACTGCTACATTGTAACACTTTCTCAAAAAAGAGGATATCTCAAGTAATTAATTACACTCAGTTGATTTAACAGTAGTAATCTCACCTTTTTAGGCCAATGTGGAAATTAACATCTCCTGCACAATGTGCCACATTTCCAAATTGTTTCACAAATTTCTCACTCATTTGTAAACCATTGTATATGCAAATTATCTTGGAGGCACAATGCTTGGGTTTTAATGAATGTATTTCACTTAATTAGTTTACAAAGCAGTATTTGGGAAGAGAGCAGTAATCTGTTTGTGACATGTGACAAGAATTTCAGAAGTTTCAATTCATAAATTGGAATTTAAAAGTTGATATCTAATGAGAGGAACCAGATTTTATGGAACTACAATTCAAAGAAATGCAATACAGTTGCACAGCAGGAGGAATTTCATTAGTCCAAAACAAGTTTTGCGACAAAACAAAAAAATGTTTAATAATGTTGTAAGCTGCTTAATGTTGTTTGGCTCCATTTGGAAGATTTAGGGATATTAGTGCATTCAGAGAAATTAAGTGTTCTTCCGTGATGGTCAATAAAATAAATATAAATAATATAAATATAAATTCTGCATCAATTCAAAAACTGGAACTAAATTTAAAAGGCATTCTCATGTAAAATCTAAATCGTAGACAACCCGGTGAACTGCTGGAGAACTGGTGCTTGCACCCTGCATAGTCTTTTGATTATGTAACAGCAGCATGGATAATGCATTGCTGTTTGATGCATCTTTAGTTGGGCTCCTAGCAGGGCTCTGTCCTTTTGCTGGATCTGCCCCCAGATTCAAAGAGAACAGTCATGTCGAATAGCTTTGACTGCCCACAAATTGAGAATCATCTGGACTCTGGTCCGATAGCCATTATGTGCGAACAAAACACAGCGCTACTTCTAATATAACATGTCTGTATGAGCAGGGACAGTTAAGAAAGGCCTGTAACAAAAATAAACTGCGGCTATGAAATGAAGAAACACTGTTGGGAGATGTCCCTCACAAGGGACCCTATTAAAAAACCCACTAAAGTCAAGTGGAAGATTAAACTTTTTGAGTGAACTAGCTGTTAGGGTCACTGCGTATATATACAGTATATACACACACACATACGCATACATACTGTATGCTAGAGGTATAATTTAAGAATGTGCATATGAAATTACATAAACTAACAATCTATAAATTAACATTAACTACACTGTAAAAAGTGATAAGTTGACTTAACTTAAAAAAATTGAGGAAACCTGTTGCCTTAAAATTATTAAGTAAATAATTGCCAAGAACTTGACAATTCACTTCACTTATTTTTTAATTATCATTTACTTAAAAATTTTAAGGCAACGGGTTTCCTCAATATTTTTAAGTTAAGTCAACTTATCACTTTTTACAGTGTAAGATTAGTAAATGGAGCGATATTTCTTACTCATTATCATGATACCTAATGGATTAAATAATGTTAATGTGACAAAATAAAAAAAGTTTTCTCATTTAGTTATCGTATATGATGGTTTCAACTTAATTTAATTGTAATATTTTTGACATGTTACATGATTTAATTGTGATATTTTGAAAGGGTACATGATGGAACACTTTAGAAACAAAGCAATTGCTGGGTCATTCCACAAAATCGGTGCCTTTTGCACTTGGAAAAATTAAAAAATAAAATAAGTTTAATCAACACTTTTTAAATATCCATGAAATGAAGACACCTTAAAATGATAAGAAATTGCACTGTGCCATCTCAGGCTATGTAATGTATTATTTTATGACTATTTTTCTACCTCATGTTTTAGTATTTTTGTCAACCCTGTTACTGACACAAGCGTTACTAGATACTATAGTTTAATTAGAACTATGTGATAGTTTTCATAAATATGAGCAGCATTTTAGTCCCTATTTTCACTGGGATTGTTTCAAATTTAGCATTTTTTAAAATAGTTTTATATTTGTCATTCAGATGACCAAGAACATCCTAATTTTGGAGGGTGACTACATACCAATTAAGAACAATATATATTTTTACACTAGAGATGTTAAAAAAGGGCTTTGTCCAAAATAAAATATAGTTAAAGTTACAATGGAGAATTTTTACTGTTTTTTTTTTTTTAAATTGATGACAGAAATAGGATTGACAGGGTAACAGGGATGACAGGACACATATTTCTTTACATTACTGTAAAGTTTTACCATTTTAAATTGCATTATTGTTTTGCACTTACTTGGCATAGTTGTATGACAATAGTAAACAGTAAATTGTTCAGTTATAGTCAGTTTATTGTTGATTTAGTGCATTACATTTCTAAGAGATCTAGGCCCGGTTTCACAGACAGGGCTTAGACTAAACCAGTATTAGGCCATAGTTCAATTAGGAAATTTAAGTAATTTTTATAAACATGCTTAGAAAAGAAAAGAAAAAACATTACTGGGCTGTATCTTGAGACAAAACAAAGGCACTGATATATTTGATGATCAGTCAGTGCAAGTTTATTTCAGTTGAAACAGCTCAGACTTATATTTTAGTCTAGGACTAGGCTTAAGCCTTGTCTGTGAAACCAGGGGCTAATGTCTTAAGGGTATTGTAATTAGATAATGCGTCCATCTGCTTGTCTGTGTCCCCTCACAGAACTTCAAATATACTGATCTGGTTCAATTATTAGTCAAGGAAGATCTTGAAACCAGATCACCTGAAACCAGACCAAGATCTTGACTTTCTTGAACATTGCAAGACTGGGGTGAAGGTCTGCAGTCACCTTGCTGCTCTTGTTTGTAATTGAATTAACATGGATGCATTATTAACAGTGAGGTATGAGGGGAAAAAAGAGTTTTATTGAGACTAATCATCCTATCCTGGTCATTAACAACAACAAAAGTAATAGTAACAATACCAATGATACTAACTAAAAATGTAACTGATGCTCATGTGCCACTGAATGATATATAGGCATTACCTCAATAATATACAGAGAGTGACCTTTAAAATGTTTGAATTTTACACAGACGATCTTTAAAAACAGGGTGAAACCTAATCTATGTAATTCCTGTCACCCACATGTCAAAACCTGGCAAAAGAAGGTTACGGGTTGACAGTAACAGGTTTGACGATTTCAAACTAATTTGCTAATTGCTAATAGTCATGTTCACAAAAACATATGCCGTACACTTTGAAAGGGTGTTACTTGTAGATATTGATTATATTAAATGTAATGAATAATTGTTTAAATTTACATTTTAAAAATGGTAACATTATTGACACTGCATCATGTTGCTTAACAATGAGACAAAAATATGCAAATGTAATTTTATATCATTTTGCTTTCATTTTGCAAATCAAAAGTCATAAGCATCAAATGAAAAGCAAATCAAAAGCAAAAATGCTATTAATAATATTTGATTTTCTTTTTTGATGTAATATTGATGAAAGAATACATAGTATTGTTATGTTTTTTTTAATTGCAATTTATTTGTTATTTTAATTGTATGTTTGATTGTTTCTAAGGGATGCAAAAGACACCAATTTCGTGGAATGACCCTACTACTACAAAATTCCACATAATTTATCAAATCCAATTCTAATACATGGTAAAAAGAAATTCAAAGCTGTAATAAAACAAAGATTGCTGGAGTAAGTTTTATAATAAAATGCTATTTTAGTCTTTTCAATGTCTTACCTGCTGTTTCTTTGTAATTCTTGGTGAAATTTACCAGCAATTCCTCAGTGAAAACCGTTTTAATGTTTTGTTTCAGTGTGCTTATAATTTTACTCCATAAATGTCACCTACTAGTGGATTAAAATAAAAATGAAAAAATTAATTACCATTAAAAAACATACAAATGACTTTTGCTTATTTAAATAAGTCTACAACAGGATGGAAAAAAATCAAAAACATATGAAAACTCAAAACAATATTTCCCAAAAACATGTTTGTTTGAAACTTTTCAATTACATAAAAGGGGAAAAGAAGAACATTTCTTAATAATTGGAATATAATGTACAATAAATGCAAACATCTTTCGATAGTGCATTTAAAAATTAAATAATTAAACATAATATATTAAACCTTTATGTTCACTTAATTGTGATATTGTGATAAAAGAAAACAAATATGATTTTCTTATTTAAACATTCTGAGTTATGCCTATGGTAGGGACATCAAAAAGTATTGCATGGTATGAAAAATTTCAAGATCCCTATTAGATAAGAAATATAGAGGTGCACCTTGCATGACCACAAAACCATTCTAAAGGCTCTTCTCCTCAGGGCAGCTCAAAGTTCCTGGATCTGATTCATAAGCCAGACGTCACGCCTGCCTGTCACCTTTAAATGTTTATGACTGATGTATCAGCAGAGGTTCCAATCTCACAGAGCTAGAACTGCCTTGACAGTATCAGAGGTGCTTCTCATGTATTTACGTATATTACCCACTACATCCTAATACAAACCGCTGTCCTCAACATGCCAATCCACAGTGCTCTACAGTCACAGCTGGCTCTAACAAAGGGTATTAAAGTGAAGTGCTGTGAGAGATTGCATGTCATGTTTTATAAATATAAACAATTCTTCAATGTGGTCATTTATGCCAATTTGCAGCTGCTGCAGTACGTCATGCTGCACATAGAATTATGCCCTAAATATGCAGCGGACTCCCGCTCATTTAATGATTTTAATTTTCTCCCTGTGCTGGGAGCACTTTGGGCTGCTGATCTAATTAGAGCGTTTCAGGGACTAAACAGAGATGGAATACATTCTTCTGCTAATCTGGGATAATTTCTGACCAATTTATGCAGAGATATAGATTAGTACACCTGCAAAGTTTCAGATATGGGGGTTGAAAAGTATCCCTGATTACATTTATTTTGATACTAATCAATCTAAGCAAAGGTTTATTTCATTATTATGTTGAAATCATTATTCAGCCATTCTGTTCTTTTTTTCATCATATATAACAGTGATTCTCGACAGCAAGCTGTGGTTGAAAATGATTGTTCTGTAGCCTATGATGTTAACAGAAAGAACAGAATGGCGTGATGTTCTATTTTAATAAAAAATTCAGTAAACAAGAAGTTAATACTGAGTAGCTTATATGTTCGATAACAAAGAAAAATTAACCACGTGCGTTTCGGAGAAACACACAGTAGTGGGGTTTCGTTCCTGAATGAATCATTGTTTTTGAACAAATTGGTTGAGTGAATGATTCAGAGACTTATACAACATTAGCTGCTTCCAAAATGAATGTGGGTAGTATAATGAAATCCAGTCGCACTACATCCAACCACGTTGTCATCGACTCACAACGTCAACTGCATCACTTTACTGCCATTAACGCCTCCTCTCCTGTGGCCTCATGAGATATTAAAGTGTCCATCTGATGTGCACTTCAGAGTCTTGCATAAGTCATTGTGTACTTTTTGTCATAGGGAAGATGGCATATTTGGACAAAGGGAGTCACTTGTACAATTCCTTAATTTAAATGAGCATTTTTGAACAAATCAGTTGAATGAATGAATCAATGATTCATTCACTCACAGACAGTCACTTGATGCCACCGACTGGCATAATGGAAAATTTTATATAGAACTGCCTTTCAGATTTGAACAGATCTATTTAATTTAAATCAAACATGCAGAATAAATTTTGTTGTCAGACATCCCTAACAATCAACTGATATGCAACGACCAAAATCTGACCATCAGACATTCCAGTTGACATTGAGTTTCCTTGCTGGAGGAAGAGACAAAGTTCCCTGCAATCAGTGGGCATCTAGATGTCCTTGCACTGACGCTGGCTGTGGTCGGTAAAGTGTTCTTTCAACTGGCTTTGCTGCCTAAAGCCATCCTCATGTACTGTATCTGACTCACCGAACCCTTGTTATGTGGCATCATTGTCCAATCCATGAGTCTCTTTGGACTATATTTTATTGTACAGCACAAATAATCTTGATAATGAGCTACTCGCTACTGCAGCGCAGACACCATCGCCACTCACAAAACCAAGGAAGAACAATTTAAAGGTCAGGTTTTGTATAAAAGCTTTCTTCCTCATTTTCTTTTGTTCTTCTGCGACATGTTAAATGCTAATGCTAAACTCTGAAAGCCCCTGCAGAGCACTTTAAGGTGCACAAAAGCACCTTCAACATCTGAAGGTGGAGTTAAGAAGAATACAGCCAGCCAATTAAAGTCTTGTTAACTGGAAGTAGAATTTCCTTTTTCTGCCTTACTGTTCTGCACGTTATATGAAATAAGCAACTTAGAAACGGCATACATTAGAATTGTAAGCTACTATTAATGTATAGACGTAAATTTGCCTTTATGTTTCCTAGCAAAATATTAAATGATGCATTATCATTCTAAACAAATTGGGTGGCATCTTACCCGATCCTCACCTACGTGGGTCAGTTTTTTACATCATTGTAGAGGAGGCTCTGTAAAACTTTTAGTGACGTCACTGATGCCCTTGAGACTCGTTATGGCTGCAGGATTTTAGAGTAATTGCGGGGTGATGTGAATATGAAGTAATTTAGGAGTTTCATCTCTGTGCTTTGATTTGTGTATGGAGATATATAAGACTGCTTTTTTTAATTACCCATGCTGATAGCTGTAGAGCAAATTCATGTGCCATCTTATCAAAAAATGAAATGAGAGTATTGAAAATATTACATGGAGGAATAATTATGGTGACACAAACAAATTTACCAACACAGAATGATAAACAACGTGCAGGAGGGAACCAATCTATTTATGTGAAATAATTGGTTCATGCCTCAGCATGCAAAAACGGCGGCAAGGCCAGAAAGAGAGAAAGGTAAAGGGAGATTGCATTGCATTACCACTTTTCTGAGGTTGGGATGCATGTTTGTATATGTTACATGAAACCACAAGTACATTCAATTCAGTAAGAGTGCAAATATTCAGAGAAAATGCACTACAGCTGATGGTAACTGAGTATATACATTACAGAAAATCTGTAACCGATCCCTTAAAGAAATACTATATGTAGCTAAGAAAGCCGCACACTTCCTGTCTAAATGTATCAGTATAAGTCAAAGGGACCACTTATTTCAGGGTGACCTGATCATCTTCTTATGATTTGTTGTTGGCCGTTTAATGAGAATATAATGACTGGGCGGAAAGCTGGTAATGAGCCGACACCCTATATATGCATGACCAGTTTTTGGTGATCAGAACCCTTCAGAATGTATTTTGGGACTTTGTGAATGCCCTGCACAGTCTGTTGTTTCCAAATCCCTTGTTCTGTAGCGGCAAAGCCTATTATCACCATTATTTAGCCAGCCCAAGTCTTAAGGTCTCCAATTAATGGGTGTCCTAACTTTCTCCTCTGGCTTTTGGGAGGCTGCTCCTTTGTGGTGCGTCACTGGGATTGTTTTAGGACGAATCTGCTTTGGTCTCCAAGGAAAAGAGCACTTCTGGATAGGACAGCTTTCCGCGTATTTGCAACCCGAGGTCAGAATGTTTCACGTAAACTATGTCCCACGAGACCAATTTTTCACTGGATCGCAAAGGTGTGAAGCTATAGGATTAGGGAGTGGCCAGAATGATCATGCTCTTCATGCGGATGAGATTGAGGATTATGTTATTGAGCTCTCAAGGCTTTTGGATCCAAAAGAAATGCTCTTTCTTGCACTTTACGGTGTAAATTACATACAATTTCTTGAACAGAACTGACAATCCTGACAATTCTCACCTTACATCAGGGATATGAACAAAAATGGCATTTCCAAAAGATTGATTCTATTTGAATTTATACTTTCAGTGTTTAGGGCAGACGAGGCGCTAACAATTTTTGCAATCATTTAGAATTTATATGACATTTTTGTCCACTTAATGGCAAAATGCTCAAATCTGCATGTAGGTCAAAAGTGGGATACAATAAGATGCATATTCTTTTAAACACTACTTGTTTTGTCAAGTAACATACATTTTAAGTGGATATTTGTGTGTATGTGTGTGTTTATAGGTCAGTTTTGTTTATAGGGACAAAGTGTCCCCACAAGGACAGTAACGCATGAAATCACCTTTGGTAATTCCAGCCAATGGTCCCCATGAGGAAAACGGCTTAATTAAATGTAATAAACATCTTAATGAAACGTAAAAGTGCAGAAAGGTTAGGATTAGGGACATGTCCTATAAGTTAGGATACAAAACATATCAAGTCCTCAACATGACAGAAAATCAATATGTGCAGGTTGGCCAGGAGGACTGCCACTACCATGAATCACTAAGAATAGCATCTGCTAAATGAAAACTTACTATTTATGTTCTTTCTAAATACAATCTGACTATCATATTTAAAAAGCCTTTGTTTTTACATATTGTATATAGATGGAAACTAGCAAAAAATTGCAATTCCCCTTCTCTGTAAAAGTGGTCACCTGCAATTGTTGCCATAAACAACCTATTTTTATCTGAAAAACATAAAAAATAATAATTAACCTATAATGTATGTTCATTTAATAACATAAAATATTAAGGTTGACTTAATAAAATATTTTAGATTACCACATTTTATGTTAATGTTTTCAGTGTCTATAAACTAGGATTAAACTACCTTGTATAATATAAAAATTCAATCTAAATGTGAAAACTTTACACATAAATCCAAGAATTGCACACACAAGATGCAAGATGACTCACATCTCTTGCATTCAAAATATCACAAGCACATCTCAAAAGCAAACATTTGCAAACACCTTTGCCATTATATTAATTCCTGTTAGATTTGTGTGTGTTACACAGATAATTTTGTGTTGTGTTTTGCAAAATGTCAAAGGCCAAGAATTAGCGTATGGTTTTGCAGATTTGGTGTGTGGTTCTGGTGTTTGAGTTTCAGGTTTCAGAAACTGGGTGACAAGTAAAGATTTTGCATGTAAGCAGTTTAAAAAAACTGTAATCAACATTTTAATATTTACTGAACAAAGATGATCTAATATGATGCCAAATACTGTATATAAAAAATAAATCTCTCATTAAGTATTTATGGAAAAACCCGTATACAAAAGTATGGCAGTTTCATTGATCACATTGTTTTCCAATAAACCCTCAGAGTCAAAGTTTAATTTCTGTCTCAGCTCGTAATATTGAAAGCTGTCTCTCTCTCTCTCTCTGTGTGTGTGTGTGTGTGTTTGTGTGTGTGTGTACTGTTTGGAGGAACAGAGAGCCAAAAGCTTCTGAGCTACTAGTAATCTAGTCTCTGGATTTGACAACTGATGTTGGCTGGCACTGCCATGTGTCTGTTCTGAGCAGGAACAGCTTACACGGATGTTTTCTTGCTGCTGACAACACTTAAATAACTGGGATGGGATTCTGTTATTAGAAATGGGATTTTGCAGTGTAATCATTTCTAGCGGTTAGGGAAACCTCTATCAATTACATTCAGCATTGGATTTTTTACATTTTATGTGGAAAATGTGAGTGGTGCATTACTGTGCAAAATCAGCACCATCATAACCTACAGCACAGGGCAAATGGTTCCTAGGGTATTGTGGATGGTTGCTTCCTGGTCCAAATTCAAAATGTCTCTATTATATTTTGCATGCAGACGGCTGGTGGTTTCTCCAGTGATTTTTGTAAGCTGTTAATACTAGAATTTTTCTCTCTTTTTGTAACAATAAATCCCAAGCAACTGATTTCAGAAAGCATTAAATGCGCTTTTTATTCACATAACCACCATATTTTTAATGCAATTACAACAAAAGGAACTAGTCAAAGGGTTGTGAGAGACGTTTAAATCACAAATCAAGCTTTAGTGAAAAGAAAATATTGTGTATATATATGAACCACAGTTCTAACAATGTAAGAATATGTATAAAGAATGTGTCCCTGAGCGACATGATTCATGTTTCCTCACCCCCATTTCCATTCACGGATCTTCATGTATAGCTTGTCATTCTGTGTCGGTCTATATCCTTTCCCATCTGTTCAGGCCTCCATCCTTTTATGTCTGTGCTCTTCAGAAAAAGCAAGTTAGGCCATTCTATGGTGTGATGGCACCAAATTACCTTACAAGTGTTATGTTTCCTTTCCAGCAACGTAGAGATCAATGAATCATTCCAATTTTGATCTTGCTTCTCATGTATCACTGCAAGACAACAAAACAGGTCTTCCGAATCCTTCTGATGATGTTCATGAATCATCTTTTTCATGAGAAAACTACAGCTACTTGAAAGCTGAAGTGTGTCATTTTTGATGTTAAAATACTCCTCATATTCCCCCTTAATATGTAGATAACTATAAATAATCCTTTTGTAGGATGTTTTTCCTCAAAAATATCTCTGTGCTGTGCTGTTGTCAAAATGATTTTCACGTGATCTCAACTGAATTTTCTCACAAGAAAAAAGTATGCTGTAAACCATTTAATCAGGAACCATTTAACCGTCCCTTGAGTTAGCTGGCAATAAAATTGACCACGTGTTCAGAATCTCAATAGACAAAAAGTCACAGCCTTCTTCTCAAATGTCGCATACTGATTTTGAAGTTGTCTATTGACAGGCACAGTGTAGGTTTGAGACACATCAAAGTAAAAAAATACAAAAATACAGTATGAAATATTATTACAATTTAAATACTGTTTTAATATATATTCAAATGTAATTTATTCCTTTGATGGCAAAGCTGAATTTCAGTAGCCATTATTCCAGTTTTCAGTATCACATGATCCTTCAGAAAGAATTCTAATGTGCCAATTTGGTACTCAACAAACATTTCTTTATCAATGTTGAAATCAGTCTTTACTGTCATCTTTGATCCATTTAATGCAAAACTGCTGAGTAAAAATATTAATTTATTTTCTTTATTTTTTATTTTTTACTGGTTCTTTAAATCGGCATGCTTAAAAAAAAAAAATGAATGCCAAGTACTGTCATGAAACTCTAGGTGGCGCAGACTGGGTCCTTAATGCAAACTGACCATATTTACAGCATTAAACTACTTGGCACAAGCTGATTGGTTCATATTGTATATGCAGCCAATAAACTTTCTGCTTTACATTTAAATAGCTGGTCAGCATTCACTAGAGCAGCGCACTTTCTGAGTTTTTCTGAAACCCTCCACCTTCCCCAGCTCCACCTGTATAGATCTGCTACGGGTTATGCAGCATCAGTATGTCTTAAATACTCACAGCACCGTATTGGCGTATGTATTGGCGGTAAGAAGTTCCTGTGCTTGCTTTGCAGCAGCAATTCAGCAGCGTAACAGAACTTTTCCGCCAAGACCAAATACATTAACATTGTCATATCCATTACCATGCTAAAATCTTCCAAGAGTTGTGATGATATAAGTTTTCTTATGTCAAAATGTCAAATAAGTAAGGCCCCTTATGGCTTTGTAGTCAAGTCAAGTCAAGTCACCTTTATTTATATAACGCTTTTAACAATACAGATTGTGTCAAAGCAACTTTCCAATATCAAAATAGGAAAATAGTGTGTCAATGACAAGATTAAACACTAAATTTTCAGTTAAAGGCATTTCATTATTGAATTCGATGATGTCATCGTCCAGCTCATCCCATCATTGTACATCCCATCAAGACTAACACTTTGGGGTGTCTCTATGTGTTTGTCCAACCAATAGAAGATGGGGGGAGTATTCAGGAAATCTGTTTGAAAACAATCCTTGCTATTTTGTTTGGTGATGCTAGTTGTACAGAAATTACACACTTCAGCTCATATTCATAGTCTAACCTACATTTCTCTGCTCTGCTCAGCTCATTAGAGAATGCTGGACTCCCAATGTCATGACAGAAGCGTCCTCCAGTTTACAACAAAGAGAAACTGGGCCTCACCGTCCCATGGTTAGCAGTGTTAACGTCAGCACTGTGCCAGCCACTGCTTTGCTCTCATTGGGTGCAGGACAGAAGAAACATTGTGCCATTAAACCACAATCTTGTCTCTGGGGGCCATCAGCCAGGCAGGTGTGCTGTTGAAAATAAAATTCACCAAAGGGGCATGGCATTATTCTTTCTAACTCTGGTGCGGGAGGGGTTGAGGTCGTTGCATCCACTTGCACATTAGCAAGACAGATGAGCAAAGCCTTTCTGCAAGCGTACAGTCTTTGACTTTCACAGATGGCCGGTGTATTTATGGGGTCTCCCTGAATTTAACAAAGGCAGAGTAGTGAAGGAGTGCACAGTCACCAAAAAAGTTGCAGAGCTGCACACTGTCTAACTTTTCTGGGCTCGACAGCCCTCATTGAGAGTTTTATTGTCACAATGATCTCATGCTGAGAAACTCTTGACATTCTTCTGAACAGAAACTGAGCTTTGTAGAATTACATCATGCATATCTCTCTACCTGAATATAGCTACAAAGCTAACAGTGAACAATATGGCCAAATATTTAGATGAACCCAAGGGGCAAGGTTTGGTCTTCATTAGCCCCTAGTAGTAGATGTTTTACATCATCTGGTTCTAAACATTACATGCACTAAATGTCAAACGAATTCAGATAAATTTGCCATTATTCTTTCTAACTCTAGTGTGGGAGGGGTTGAAGTAGAGGTCTTCTCGGGTCCTAAAATCTGTACCCGACCCGAATGACCTGAATCACTTCTTACCCGTACCCGACGTGCATAAATAATTTTTTTAAAAAGGTAAACCCGACCCGAGACAGACCTGATGAAATTAGACCCGAGTCTGACCCGACCCGACCGCATTTATTTTCGAACCCGACTGGACCCGAACATAAACGTCATTGACGTGTGCACAGCCTGCAGCCCCGCATCGGTCCGGAAAAATCCCGGGGTCCTGCTGACTGATTTGGCTGCAGCTCCACTACTTTCATTCAGTTTATTTACTTATTAGTCTATTACTTTATATCTTTGCCTTCCTGATGGATGCATGTTATTTCTGAGTTTGGCTTTCAATTGTAACCAGTGGATTTGAAATTTAAAATTTTAAAATTAAATTGATAGGTTTATAAATCATGGATTTGCTAGTTTTGTCTGAGACGTTATTTACCTCATCTCCGGTGAAGGGCTTCTGCACACAAAAAAGAAAAGCCTGAAGTGAGTGGATTTCCTGATGGATCTCATATCTATAAGATGGATTTCTGAGTTCCTTTTATACGTGCGTTTCTCAAAAATTCACTTAACATGAACGCACAAGTAGGCTACGCATCCGGGAAAGTTTAAAAGAATTCGGGTCTAATCAGGTCCATTTGGGAAAAGCACATTTATTTTAATTACCTGAGGCTGCTAATACCGAACCCGACCCGAAGCACTAGTAGAAGTTTGGACCCGAACCCGCTCGGGTCTCGGGTTTTCGGAGCCAAGTGGACCCGTGAAGACCTCTAGGTTGAAGTCATTTTATGGTACTTCAGACAATTAGTGCCATACCAAATATCTGTAACGTTATATGGGCTATTAATTTCTTTTAACTGTTAAAATGGAAGTCTTAGAAAGCAGATGATTTAACAAGAGAAAATGTTTTGAATCTAATGCATCGGAAGGGTTAGTCTAAACAGGTAACATTCCTTTATGTCTATTTTAAATGCCAACTGTCCTATTCTATTAAAAACTGTAAAAGCATTCAGTGGAATAGGGGACAGCTCATTTATATAATTACCGCAAAGTATAAGACATTTTATAAGATCTCCACGGTGTCTTTTTTCAGGGCATTTAGCAGACTTCCAGGTAGACAGATTAGTCATAGCCTAAGAAAATGTACTGTGCAGCACAACACACTCTTAGACACACAATTTGTTCTGTTCCAAAATCTAGTGAGGCACCTATGGAGACAGGATTTCAAGGATATTCCAAAAGTTTGACAGCTTAATTATGCTGCCTACTAAGATTTTAGACAAAAAAAGACAGTAAGACATTTATCCCTCATAGAGAAGGCGTGAAATTCAAGATGCCAGAGGAAGTGTGAAAATTGCTCATTAAAAATACTTAAAACTAATTTAATACAGTGAAGTATAAAAAGATAACAATATTTGTATAAACTTAGTATACTTATATTTATAGATTTGAACAGGAATGGTTGGCACAGAAATTCAGTAATCTGCATGCAATTTTGTCTTTTCAGACGAATACATAAAAAAACAGCAGACGGGTTGCATGAAAGTGCAAAAATACTCTCTGTCAGTTAGGTGGCACTTACACAGTCCAAAATCAGTCACTTATGAGCTGCCTTAAACGACAGCAGCCAAGGCAGTAGTCAGTGAGGCAGCTAAATAGGTTTTGGAACAGAGCTAATGTCTAAATTTAGCACATCCCTACCTCAGAGTCAGATCTGATCAAGATGATTCTGTTATGAACTGTTGTCTTGATATTGGGCCTGAGTGGACAATAATTTAGCCTACTGTAGTTCCCAGTGTGTGTCTCTCTCTGAATCTCTCAGGCTCTTAGCTGCACTAGATCTAGCCTGATTATCTTGACTTAGAAAAGGCAGGAAAGCCAATTCATCCTCACAAGCGACCTCCTCCTGCTGATGTCCTAGATCTATAATGCTATACCAAGCGTCTCTAATGTCATGACCATACCTGCTCTGAGGTTCTGTCACATAGAAAAGCTTCTTCATCCATGCATCACATTCATTTCCAACCTAAGCTCATTGAAAAATGTGCATCTACCTACATTTATGTAGATACATAAAATTTTAAATGAACACTAGTGGCAGTAAAATACTTGCACAATACCATGTTATGACCTGAAAACACTTTTACCATAGTGCATGTTTTGTACACTAATATATTTTGAGATTTGCTTTACATAACCAGCTCCATATGTTTGGCTTTTCTAACATATGTGACCCTGGACCACAAAACCTTAAGTCTTAAGTTGCTGGGGTATATTTGTAGCAATAGCCAAAAATACATTGTATGGGTCAAAATGATCCATTTATCCTTGAAGATATTTTGTAAATTTAATACCGTAAATATATTAAAACTTAATTTTTGATTAGTAATATGCATTGCTAAGAACTTCATTTGGACAACTTTAAAGGCAATTTTCTCAGTATTTAGATTTTTTTGCACCCTCAGATTCCAGATTTTCAAATAGTTTTATCTCAACCAAATATTGTCCTATCCTAACACACCATACATCAATTGAAAGCTTATTTATTCAGCTTTCAGATGATGTATAAATCTCAATTTCGTAAAATTGACCCTTATGACTGGTTTTGTGGTCCATGCATGGTCACATATAGTAAACTTGTTCGGTATCTCACCTGGTACACTTGCAATGTGGACTGCTCAGGTATCAATCGTGTGTTACAATAAAAGAGGTCAAAATTTTAGAACCAAGCAAAAAAGGCACGGTTGCTTCAGCAAATGTATTTTTATGTAATGGTTGCTTTTGTTAACATTATCAGTTAGGTTTAGGTTAGGGTTTATTGGTGGTATGTTATTTTAAAATGCGTCAAAGCATTAACCTTTTAACGCCACTCATTTAATTTCTTACGACAAACTACCATGACACGTACATTGACCAACATAATAAAACGTTGCCAGATTCATGTTTATCTGTTTCAGAACATTTTCTTTCCTGTGTAGATGCTTTTATTTGCCGCACAACATCCTTTGATTGTTGGATGAGGTGAAAGGTGTTTCATATTTCAAGGTAGCAGGTGTTAAGCTCATGACCCCTCCTGTACATTTCTATCTGTGTAAGAGAAGACATGTTTGGGCATGTCCACATGTGTGTCTGTGTATGAGTGATTGTGGAGGTGCACAAGCAGGTATCATGAGAGCTGTTGTGTCCTTGGATATCATGTGATTAATTTCAAAGTTAAAACAGTAAAAACATCAGCAGGGAATTGCGGGAGAAAATGTAAATGTGTAGGACAAGTCATTGACAGACAGGCAGTATGAGGCAGCATAGATGGACTATGGATGCATGACAGAGGAACTTTAAAGAAGAAAAAAACACAATGTGGCACAGTTGGCAGAAACGCAAGAGAATGTAGCACAGGGCGGCACGGTGGTGCTGAGGTCATCACTGCAACCCAACACACTGTAATAGATGACTGCTAAAGATCTCTTGTGTAAACAAAACAGTTCAGCACTGTGCTGTATTGTCTGGGTTAGTGATGGGGAAAAAGTATCTTAATTTGTAGAGTAATATATCTATGTTTATAGCTACAGAGGTTAGCTGAAGAGGGTACGTTGACAGAAAATCTCTGCAGTGGAGAATGAGTCACCAATATTTTGGTCTGTTTTCTTGGATCATAATTCCTTAATATTTTACATTTTAAAAAGTATTTGCTAAAAGTTTCTCAAATCTACACATATGGATGTGTTTTTCTGCTGTTTATCCTTACGTTTGTATTCTTGACTGCAATAAATTATTTGATTTGTTACGAGGTAAAAGTGTAGTACTCCAATCCTATCTAAACGAACCCTGTTATCTCACTTTCAAATATGATTCAGTGAACACTCGGTGAAATCCCATCAAGATCAGCCTAAGCAGAGAACGACATATGTTTCATTAATCATTTTTAACAAAAAAATTTGACTTTCCTGCAATTGCCAACTGGTACTGTGTACAAATAGATCTCAAAACATTTCCTTTGACTTAAAAATGATGAATTACATGACAACACCGTATGACACTATGTAGTATTGAATAGAGCTGTAATTGTCTGTGAAATGCTGTGTGAATAATGCCATATCTGCTCTAGACATTAATGGATGTGACAAAACAGGCCATATACTGGTATTAAATAATACTGATTACCCTTTTAGCTGCAGCTTATCTTAATTAGTCAATATGCTTGCAGACTGATTTTCAGAAGTTCAGTGCTATACTATAGCTAGTAGCACATATTATATAGCATAAAGAATCAGAATCAGAGCCCAGCACATTTTAAAGCACATAATACAATGGCACAGTAAGCAGTGGTTCAAATGTTAATTAAGAATATAATTGGCAAAACTATATACATGTGTGTGTGTGTGTGTAGTGTTTTACACACAAATAGATAGTAATTTATGTCTCATGTCTCTTTTGCATCTCTTCAGCTTGGTGCAGCTTTCTCATTGCGGTCCTTAACCATGGAGTTAGTGTAAGAGGGTGCAATACAGTCAAAATCATGTGAAAGGAGTCACGCCTTCAGGACACTATGATTGGTTGATTACCCTGTAATCATCTCCTATCATGTGCAACTTGGTGGCAAATCAGCTTAAATAGGTTAAACCTGGGGATTTTGGTTGGTTAGCTCTCTGCATTTTGCCCCTGCTGGTAGATTATGTTATGCAGGCAAAATGTTTCTCCACTGAGAGTCATTTAAAATTAGCTGTGAAATTTTATTGAATCAAAATTCTCTATAAGTAACATATAAATCACAAAAATGTCATTATAGCTTGGTTGTTATTTCAAAAGTGTCAAATTTTAGAATGGTTCTTAACAGCATGAAATGGATTATTCACTGCAGCAGTGAAGTCTAATATAGAGTAATCACTCACATTGTATTTCAGCCGGATCTCACGGAAATTCGTACATATTTTACGAGGTGGCTAATTCGTATAAATTCATACGACCTCACTCGTACAAATTCATACGATTTTTGCTAAATTGCATGTATTTTACGAGTTGCACAATTCGTATGAATTTGTACGAATGACCTACACCTAACCCCGCCCCTAAACCAACCCATCACTGGGGTTTAGACAAATTGTACAAAATTGTATGAGTGAGGACGTACACCTCGTAAAATACGTACGAATTGTTCGTGAGATAGCCTTGGGTATTTACAGTGATTGGCTTAAAAAAAATCACCCTTTTAAACATTAGCACTTAAAAAAACAACAGCAAATAGTAAAAAAAAAAGATAAACATGTTTTATTTATGTAATATATAATATGGAATAATACACTCAGGAAACAGAAGCAGAGAGTGCTACACGGGTGTCTTTATAAAGCTCCTGGTGCTCATTGGGTATAGTAGAGGTAAATATCAAATTGTGTAGACAAAATACTTCCAAGGCACTCATGGGGTAAGATAAAAAGCCTTTAATGTGCTGGGATTAAATCATTACAAATAGTTAAAAGTAGATCTACGCGTTTCGGCACAAAGCCTTCTTCAGGACACGATAATACACTGTTGTAGTTTTTTAAAGAAAATGTAAAAATAAATAAATAAACAAACAAATAAATATTCCACCTCCCCCAGCTCCACCTGTCTAGATCTGTTTTCTATTGCTAGTAGCAAGTCCATACTTGCTCTGCAGCACAAAATATTGAGTTCTGGTAGAAAAATAAACCCTTAAGGTAACAACTACACATTTCTACTTTACAATGTGTGAATAATAATAAGTTCTACAAACTTTAAAATCAATATGGAGCATGGCAGCAGTGCATAGATAACTACCTACAAGACAATGTTTTGGGATCTAGAAATTAATTCCTTGCTGCTGGCATTATGAGGAAAAGCTGAGAACATTGATCTGTTCACATTTGACAAAGGATGTTTTGTGTTTCTCTCACTCACTCACTCACTCACTCTCTCTCTCTCTCTCTCTCTCTCTATGTGTGTGTGGATCAGGTTTTACTTTACTGTATTTACTGGTTTTACATAAGGACATTAGAACCTGAAATCACCATTGTGGGAGACTATTGCGCATTGTGCCAATGGTAAATACATACATAGCTAAATAAACTACTTCTGAACCTAAATGCAGAAAGCTTTCTATGAAGTTATAGAAAAATATAATTAGATCAATATTAAAACAACAGTTTCGAGTTAATGGAAGGTCCCCATCATGATATAAAAACCAACATATGTATCCATGTTCACCTATCTTCCAGGTCCTACAGTAGCTTCTAAGTTTCATGAGCACATATGTGACCCTGGACTACAAAACCAGTCTTGAGTCGCTGGGGTATATTTGTAGCAATAGGCAAAAATACATTGTATGGGTCAAAGTTGTAGATTTTTCTTTTATGCCAAAAATCATTAGGATATTAAGTAAAGATCATGTTCCATGAAGATATTTTGTAAATTTCTTACCGTAAATGTATCAAAACTAAATTTTTGATTAGTAATAAGCATTGCTAAGAACTTCATTTGGACAACTTTAAAGGAGTTTTTCTTAATATTTTTATTTTTTTGCACCCTCAGATTCCAGATTTTCAAATAGCTGTCTCTCGGCCAAATATTGTCCTATCATAACAAACCATACATCAACAGAAAGCTTATTTATTCAGCTTTCAGATGATGCATAAATCTCAATTTCAAAAAATTGACACTTAAGACTGGTTTTGTCGTCCAGGGTCACATATTGCCTGTTAAATGTGAAATATGGTCAGGATTAGAATCCATACCAAAGTTACTACATGCTATCACAAACATGTTGGCCTCAATCCCATCATAATCCCCTCTGACATCTGTAACAAAGTGGCCAGAGCCATTCCACATTTCTAATGGGAGGACAGCTTTGATTGGGTGTTATGCCTTGCCTGAGACACAGGCATTAACCAGCTGGGTGCTTTCTAGTCACAACCCCTGCTGAATCGCTTGGCCTCGGCTGGCAGCAGGTCAGCTTTGTCAGGAAGCTTGATGTCCTGATATGGCAGCTCTAAGCCACACATCTGGAAAGCAGATTAGGAGAACAGAAACCATTCACACGTAATGCTGAGAGGGGCCAGATACCGGTGCTGGCTTTATCGCCACTATTTTCATGGGCACCACGTCAGATTGCTTTGAAATCACTTGGTTGTATTCACAGCTGCACATGATGCCGTCAGAGCCGCTCTCCACCAGCAGAGTGCCACCAGACAGACTCATTAAAGCCATTTCACATGCTCGGCAATGCACCAGGAGCACGGTGTTTAAAATAAATAAATAAATAAAAATAATAATACATTTTTTTTTCAAAATATCTTCTTTTTTCTTCAACAGAATAAATACAGTCATACAGGATTAAAATGACATAACGGTGGGTACATAATAATGAATTTTCATTTTTGGTGATAAATATATATTACATTTTTGACTTAAAGGGATAGTTCACCCAAAAATGAAAATTCTACACCCAGAAACCATGAAAAATCAAGGCCGAAAAACATAGTAAGAACATAGTTAAAATAATCCATTTGACATCAGGGGTTCAACAGTCATTTTTCAAAGCTACGAGAATACTTTTTGTGCTCAAAAGAAAACAAAAATAACAACTTTATTCAACAATTCGTCTCCTCCCTGGTGCCATTTTGGAGAGTATCCACTGAACGTAAACAACATATTAATTTATGCTCAGTGGATATTTCTGTTCTGAAGATCTTACGGGTTTGGAACGACATGATAGTGAGTGATTAATGACAGAATCTTCATTTTTGGGTGAACTAACCCATTAATAGAAAAAGTATTAAAAATTATATTTCCAACATCTCCAATAGGACTTTATTAGGCTATTAGAATGTTTTTATTATTCTTGACAGCTACACTTCCTGTAACAATGGTGGTGTTTTTGGTCAATTGCCATGCATTTCATCAGACACAAGTGCAGCAGGCTATTCAGCGTCTGTGAGAAAAATTGTTGGTTGTGACAGTCCATCAACATTTACTCATAGAAGTGCACGCAAAAAGTGTAGTCCTACTTGGGTTCACAATATGAAGCATGACTATCAATCTATCTATCTATCTATCTATCTATCTATCTATCTATCTATCTATTGGTAGTACTACCTATTGTAATATATTATATACTATAATAGAAACCAATATAAATCACTTTAATATTTATTTGAATTCAAATTTAAATTTCAGTTTCACAATAACCTCAATTTGAAATTGTGAAACTGAACCGGTGTTCTTAATTCATTGAACAGCACACAACTCTGGTAGATGGTGTGGAAGTTAGAACAGTTCGATCCCATTCTACCTCTCCTTTGCATCACAAAACCTTCTATAAAATGGCAAAAGGGCAAAAACAGAAAAAGCAGGGCACTTCAAAAGCCACCATGATCATGGTTTTACTTTATCTGTGGGAGTCATCGTCTCGGGGGAGTGAAACTTATTAATGAAATGCACTGACGTAGAGCGAGTGTGTACTGATTTCTCTGCTCTTTTACATTTTACTGTAAATAATTTAACAATGTCAAATTACATCCATTACAAACCCATGCAGGACTATCGTTGTCGGAAGCATGCATGGGCCAAATGAGGCCTGCTATAGGGACCATGCCATTACTAAATATAGCACAGTGATTGGAAACAAGAGCTCTTGTGTGCCAGAAAGCCGTGAAAGTGTTTAGTTTAGTGCGTAAGCCCAACAGCTCGGATCAATATGTGGTACTCAGGGATTGTGTTGCAGGGGCATCTCAGTAATGTGATATTTGTACTTACTGAAGGCTCTGGAAGCCCACGGCGTCCCCCCTCAACAGCTGGGGCAGATTTAGACTGGCCGTTGGCCCCCTTCCACCTATTGATCTCAAGGTATGGAATTACCTGCTTTCAGGTGTGCATAACCCACTCAAAGATGAAAAAGAACTTCATCATCATCTTCTTTCTTTCTTGTTCCTTCTCCATCACTCCAAATGAAAGATGTGCTCTGCATGATTTGAGCTGTTCATCAGCAATATTCTTCCAAGTGAGAGTGGCAATCAGTCTCAGGAGGTTGGGAAGAGGGGCATACATTTTGGGGTTGACAAATGATAGAGGCTAGAGCTATGAGGCTGTGTTTTCACTCGAATGCTTTTTTGATAGAGAGCGTAAGAAGCGAGCTCTCCCACGGCCATATAAATGTCAATCTGCATAAGCTAATCACTGAAACTCTGCTGAGGACTTCATTGCGGAGGGCCATTTTGTTAGACTTGTCTTTGTGGCTGCAATGGAGTGCAAGGGCTCAATGTGAGATTAGACAAGTACCATGGTCTTGATTGCACCAGCCACACAGAGATCCGGGTAATCATGCTATCCATCCTCATTTCCTAAAACAACGCGGCGGGTCACAAATGTGACGCAAGGCAATTCAGAGCTATAGTGAATGAAGTTGGGAAATGATTGAGCATAAACTTATTTCCCCTCAAGTAGCAATTACCGAGTGAGTTAATCACCAGCTGTTTTATTTATTATCAATACAATACATGGCGGAGGGCGTCAGACTGCAATTTAAAGGTGCAGTACTGTTTTTATGCAACTAGCAGGTTGTCTAAGGTACTGCGAACAATGTTCTCATTTCTAAACTGATATTTGTTTATTGTTTTATTTTTATTTATTTACTTTTTTCAGTCCAACAGCTTTGTTGTTAAGCTTCTGGAACGTCTCTGGGTTGGCAGTTGGCACTATTTTACCAGCCTCAAATTAGTCGACTATTACAACGTACTGGGGAAAATAGCACAGATGTTGCAGTAAACAGTTTATATAATTAAGATAAATTAAAGGGTTAGTTCACCCAAAAATGATTAATTACTCATCCTCATGTCCAAACCCGAAAGACCATTGTTCATCTTCGGAAGACAAATTTCAAAAAAATATTTTGATTTCATCAAAAATATCTTAATTTGAACACTCCATATGAACTTAATACGAATCCTCCATAGAGAGCAACGCAACTACCATGTTCAAGGCCCAGAAAGGTAGTAAGGTAGTAAATAGTCTGTGTGACATCAGTGGTTCAACCTTAATTTTATGAAGCTACGAGAAAACTTTTTGTGAAAAAAAACAACAAAATAATGACTTTATTCAACAATTTCTTCTCTTCTGTGTCAGTCTTCTACACACGTTCATGAGAGTACCACGACATGTGCCTTGAACGTGGTAGTTCCGTTGCTGTCTATGCAGGGTCAGAAAGCTCTCGGCTTTCATCAAAAATATCTTAATTTGTGTTTTGAAGATGAATGAACGTCTTACCAGTTTGGAACAACAAGAGGGTGAGTAATTAATGACAGAATTTAAATTTTTGGGTGAACTAACACTTCAAGAAATACAAGAAGATGCAAAGTATTATCAATGTGAAGACTAAATCGAATAAATGACTTAGGACACAGCTGTTTTTCTGTGCTTTCAGCGTTTTTGTGCCAGGGCCTGGGTCACGACTGACCTTTGCCTTGGCAGACCACACTGGATAGGATCTGTGCCTGAGGATGGGATATAATTGACATGGTCCACTGCTTGAGGGTTTGCTAGTTGGACTGGTATACCATGACAAGCAGAGATCATTTGGGTTAAAAATATAAACAGTCTGTTCAGCCTGCAAGGGACGTGTCTGACATTAAAATGTATGTGACATCAGAATTCATGAGGTCGGTTTATGAATGTAGATCATTGTCATCATACAAAATTTTTAATGGAATTCACATTTTGTCATTGATGGTGAGTGATTTTGTGTTCGTTGTTGCACTGGCCACACAGCGTGACGGTGAACTATGATTGAATGTAGTCTGGATGCTGGAGATTCTGGAGGGACAGGAAATGTATTACTTTTTTTTTGCATGGTATACACCATTCATAAATTACACAAATAATATATCTGGACACTATGTAAATACTGAAATTACACATCTGCAATAATTGTGAAATATTACAAATCTTATGTTTTCTATTTTAATGTATTTCAAAATGTAATTTGTACATGTGATGCAAAGCTGAATTTTCAGCAGCCATTACTTCAAGTCTTCAGTGTCACATGATACTTCAGAAACCATTCTAATATGCTGACTTGGTGTTGTGGAAGCTGTGATACATTTCTTCAGGACTCTTATACAAAGTTCGAGCAGCATTCATTCTAAGTTGTAACATTATAATGTCTTTACTTTACTGACATTATAACGTCTTTAATGTCACATTTGATCAAATGCATCCTTGCTGAGCTTTCCCCCCCTCCCAAAGAAAAAAAAAATTGAACAGTGTTATATCACAGATTAACAGATATAAATAGTAACAGATATTATTGTAAAATATTGATAATAGTTAACGGTAGATTAATTTATAAATGTGTTACTAGAAAAAAAAACATATATTGTATTAACACCAGGTGCAAATACCATCTGTCTCACTTTATGACTGAATATGAGTGAATAGCCTCTGCCTTAATTACTGTAGATAAAGTTTATTCAAACATTTCCCATTGGATTGTAAGTGATTTTCTTTTTATCTGTTACCACTCAATTTGTTCCACTAAGCAAACAATAATGTACTGGTTCCTCACTGGCGGCAAGAATCCACTTTACTCTATTTGCTGACAAACAGCCCCCTGCCACCAAAGGAATTATCTGCCATGCTCGACTGCTCTCTGTATAAGGAGCTATTTCTATAGATGCACTCACATGATTCAATTTAGTAGGATGTCTGCAGAGTAATGCAAACTGGTTGTGACACTAAAACATGACCTTTTAAATTGATTGTAAGATTATAATTGTGTTTGGCTTCTTTTTTGTAGCCCTTTAGCTTTGCCTGGAAATGTTTATGACATAAGTGCTTGTCATAAATGCTGACATAGCAAAGTATTGGGTAACTAAGCAATTATGATAGTAGATATGTTCAAGCCTAGACCACTGGGTCATGTAATTTTGTTTTAATTGATATTAGATCATTTAAGAGAAATACATATTTAATTTATTTAATAATGCAAATATAGTTTACAAAAAACAGTCCTATATTATAATATAAAAAATATGTGTGATTGATAGGGGCCATAAGAGTAGGCTTTATATATCGACCCCCCCAGCTAAATATAATTGGAGGAAAATGAGTGCTGTGGCATCAGCGGTTAGATTTATGGTGGTGTGTACTTGTGTTAATGCGCTGGAAGTACGTGCATCAGGAAGAAGTGAGTTTGGCTGGAAAAACAAGCTGTTTCAGCAGAAGGGATTCCATAGAGAAAGTCCTCACACGCTACACAGCCACTACCTGAGAGAGCCATCTGTGTCTCGACTAGTCGAGCCCCATGACAGTAGAGCCAGACTGTGTGGTTAGGGGTCAGTCCAGCCCGCACAGACAAACACAATCACACACATACATTGTATCCCTGAACACCTGGTGGAAATGTGCATGTAGGCCAGTGTCTCGTGTCAGTGATTGTAATACAACCGCTCTTGTTCTCTCCCATATAGGTGTGCAGTCAGTGATCTGTTTGTCGAAGATTACAAGTGATTGGTGCAAACACAGCCAGCTGCCTGTGCTTGGACTTCAAGTATTTGAGGACCATGAGTGATTTAAGAGGATCAGCTCATCAGAGGTGACCAAAAGATGAGCTGTTTTATCAGACCAAAATAGAAACACGTGCTGCTGTTTGCAGAGCTCTAAATCATGTCAGCCATGCTGTCAACAGTCCTCATATATATTTTTTGTTTGTTTGTTTACCTTCCCTATGAAGACTTTTTCGGAGGGATTTATGTGGATTGTTTTATTTTTTATTGTTAACCCAACCTGCGATTAATTCTCCCAGATTAAGGCATTACAAATGGCCAGAAGCAGAATGAATGTAAAAACAACATTTGGAAAAATTATTTTATGAACAGTTTACACAAAAATTCTTTATGGTTGTATTTTATGATACACACCACACAAATAATAGCATGGAAGACTCGACGTCCAATTGATTTCTCTAGATTTTGATTTTAGTTTTTTTGCTACGGTAATGGCATAATACTCATATGCATGAAGAAATATTGGATAGTTATATTTTGATTACACTCTAATAATTTATTGATACTTTTCAGTATTTAATTCAATTTGAATGTACTTACACTACCAAAAATGTTCAAGTCAGTTGAAATTAATAGTTTTATTGAGCAAGCCTAAATTGATTGAAAGTGGCATTAAAGACATTTATAATAATGTTAAAATGTATTAAATATTAATATTTCAAATGAATGCTGTTCTTTTGAACTTTATACTGATAAAAAAAATCAAAAAAAAAAAAACGTATCACAGTTTCCACAAAAATATCAAGTAGCACTGTTTTCAACATTGTAGTATACAGTATACAGCAGATATATATAGAAGAAATTGTTATTGAGCATCAAATCAGCATATTAGAATGATTTCTGAAAGATCATGTGTCACTAAACCTAGAGTAATGGCTGCTAAAAATTTAGTTTTTTCTCAATTACATATTAAAATGTATTAGAAAACAGCTTTAAATTCTAATATTTTATACATCACTATGTTACTGTATTTTCGACCAAATAAATGTGAATTTAAAAGACTTCTTTCAAAAACATTAAAATCTTAATGATCTCAGACTTATGAATGATCAAATCATTTTTGAGCATGTCATAATGCATCATGGGATTGGCTTCTCCATAAAGGATACATGCAATGCGTCAGAATTTGGCCAAAGCAAAGTATCTTAGTAAGCAGAGTAATTAAGATGCCTGCCTTTGGAACAGATTTTGCATCAGGAGGGCGCATATGATGCCTAAAATGCTGCATCCGTAGGCAGTTCACTGGGTTTTGGAAGAGCGCTTTGGTTTCAACACTTCAGCCCAGTGTGGTGTGCCATGTAACAAATGTTGTTTCCTGTTTTGCAATCTCGTCAATCTACTACATCATACACCTACGCCATAAAGTCTCTCCTATCCCTATCTATGTCCTTCCTGTTTGCATTACATTCCTGTCAAACATGGTCTAATCTTCCATTTTTCATGAAAAAGTTTGTAAAGGATGGATAGGATGTTGCCCTTTGACCTTTTCTACTGCATGCAGCATGATCTCCTCTGTTTCTGAGTGGGGAATTCATCATGCCAGCAGCACTTGACCTCAGCACATGTGAGCTTGTGTGGAACAGATGGGACCAGGCAAGGGTTTGGGTCACAGCTGTGCTGGAGGCACTGCCCCCTGCTGATGTATCATTGAGTCTCTTTAAAAAGCCCTCTACTGAGGTAAACCCCAAACTGCCTGCCAGTGTTGTTGTTGCTTTCTGTACTGTGCCCCCTGTAATGGCAGTGCAACAATGTTTTGGTTGGCATATTAGGGTTAATATGCATATTTATAGAGGTCTGATTCCTTGTTCCCTGCTCTATTTAACAGGAAGTGCCAGCTTACAGTGCATATACAAAAAAAAACTGTCCAAAAAGCTGTTTCATGCTCTTCAGGATGCCAAAAGTCTGAATTAGCCTTTCTGACATTATTATTTGCCCCTCAATTTGACTAATTTGACTTCGACTTGGTGGAACAAAACTGGTTTTGCATTCAGACACACAAAAACGTGTTAAATGGAACTGAAGGTATACCTTCATATACTATACTATATATATTTTTTACTGTATAACAGAAAGCAGGTTTTCCATACAATAAAATTGAATGGTGACCATGGCAGATTACTTTCAGTGAATAATTAAAATTTTAGTTCAGTTCTTCACTCAAAGCGATGGCTTCAGAAGACTCGAAATTTATGGTGTGTGTGTGTGTGTGTGTGTGTGTGTGCGCATGTGCGCGTTTTGTGACAAATGAGGACATAAATTTGTATAATGACAAGGGTATGACATAGGTATTACAAGGAGAAGGAGTAGGGGAATAGCACATACAGTTTGTACAGTATAAAAAACATTATGCCTATGGGATGTCCCCACTTTTCACAAAAACAAACGTGTGTGTGTGTGTGTGTGTGTGTGTGTGTGTGTTCCTTTTTGAAGCTTGGCAGGCTTTGGGCCTTTGGTCCCTATCCAGTTCTACTGTATGGAAGAGAGCAGCTTAACATCTGCTGAACATCTCCTTTTGTGCCCCAAGAAAGAATGAAAGTCAAACAGGGTTAGAAAGACATGTGGGTGAGTGAGTGTGATGATGTTTCATAATTTTTGGGTGCACTATCCCTTTAATGTCTCCTGTGTTACAAAATGTGCCTTTTAAGCTGCTATGCACTAGCCTCAGCAACAAAGGTTTGAGTATCTGGAATCTAGTCAGGGTTTTGATTCAATTACAGCTGAAGACTGCCTGCTGTGTGATGAATAAAATTCACATCTCTACCATAAATCTTCAAACATCAAAAAGAAGAAATCCGACTACATCCACACCCTCAGTTATGCTGGTCTCACTTCCTGCAATTAAGTTCACCTTCTTCTACAGCAATTATCTTGATTCATCAAGATTCTCTCAAATGCTGTTGCTTCCACCAAATGTTATGTAATAGAGTTTTGAGACAATTTTGTGTCACATAAAGCCTTAAACATTAATTTGAAAAATCAGAGCAGTCTCTGTTTGTTTTTCTCTCTGATCTCTGTGGACTAGTTTCCAGAATGGTTTGGTTCAGCTAATTAGCGATGGTAGAGAGAGAGAAAGAGAGGGAGAAAGAGAGGGAAAGAGAGAGAGAGAGAGAGAGAGAGAGAGAGAATGCAAAAAGAGTGGATAGATGAAGATAAGATGTCTATAATTAATAGAAATAAGATGTCCATAATTGTTCAATGGAAAGTGCAGTAATTGCATGTTGAAATTGCTTTCTCTTTGTCTTTAGGATGGGTTGCTGTAGAGATATTAGAAACTAAAGAAAGAAGAACTCTAGGGTTTATTAGTTTTCTGCACCTCTACTTTTATCTCTCAATTGTAAACTGACTGGGGAAAAGTTTCCAAGCTAACACCCAGAACAAAACATAAATGTGTATATTTGTGGCCATTTTATGGAGAGCTCTAACTAAATGTACATTCCAAAATAAGATAAAATAAAACATAGAATAAACTAAATCAAACAAAACATGAAACAACAACAACATAAAACAAACAAAAAACAAAACATGAAACAAGCAAACAAAATAAAAAACCTGAAACAAAAAAAACAAAACCAAACAAAACAAAAACATACAAGACACAAGACAAAACAAAGCAAAACAAAATGGGGGGTTGGGGGGTCATGCTCGCCCAGTTACTATGGCTGCTACACCCCTGCTAGCATTGGTGCCACTTCAAAGAGATTAGATGTGGGTCCATATTTGTCTGTCCAAATTTTCCAGTGCCAAAGCACATCCTGCCTTCCCTGATGACTAGCCTCATACAACGCCTATAGCTGATGAGTCCACCATGGACCCTGATGAAGGCAGAGGGATTGTATCTATAGGCTGCACTTAGAGATGGATGAGGCACCACGCAGGGACGGTGGTAACTGTCCTACTTCTCGCAATGAGTTTTGATTTGAAGCTCAAAGGAACTGTTCCTAACCGACCTGCTCATTTCGCTATGGTTCCTCATCCCAAGCTTCTACTGGGATTCTTTTGAATTATGGGATAGGATGTGCAAATTTCCAATCTCCTCAACGGTGACCTCGTTTGGCTCCAGTTCATACTGCATACCATCATAATTAAATTAATGATCATAAAAAAAAAATAACACTGTAATCTGATGCTATCTTTGAATCCTCAAGAAAAGAAAAAAAAAACATACACACAACATTGCACTCAGGGTTCATGCTTTTCCAATATTTGCAAAGCTTTCGCTGCACACTGAGTACATCAGAAGCAGCTTCTTAATGATGAAAGTCTTTCACTGGCCTTGCAACTTTCCCTCCACCCATAAAATTTTAACATTTCTAATTTATTATATATTAATTACGCTCTATTTATGCATTACGTAACAGCTTACGCGAACATCTCTCGTGTAAGACCCTCATCATTTATTTACTGCCTTTACAGAAGTGACAGAGTCAGACGGACCGTCACACACCAAAATGAGATAAAGATACAACAAAACTGCTCACATATTCTCTAGGGGTAAAGCGAATGCTATCACTTATTCCACCTGCTCCGGTCTGATTCTCCTGACTCTCTTTTCCCTCTAAGTATCTTCCGCTGATTGTTTTCCCTGCCGGCCTTGAGTTTTGTCCTCTCAGATAAGTGTCCATGAGAGACGTGACACACTCAGCTTAATCAGCTCTAACAGGTAAAGGACAAAATAGTCCCTCGTCTGTTTGTTTCTTCAGGAATTTAGGTTTAAGAGTTGAGCCGGAGATGCAAAACTCGAATCAAACGGTAGTGGCAATATCCTCCTCATCGGTGATGTAAAAATACCCCCTGTCAAGAAGCACACCTTGAGTGAGACAGATGGTCTATTGATTTTATTTGAAAGGCTGCCACATGTCCCTCTCTATTACACTGTCCTTCTTCCGGACTTTATCAACAGGATTTTAGTATTATTGTGACGGATACTGAGAGACATATGCACGCTCAACAGCTAAACAAACTGATCGTGTAAGCTAAAATACTGCATTAAAGCATTATGGTAGTCATAACACACAAGGTGTCACAGCCAAAGTGACTTAGACCGCATTCAATCTATACGTTTTTTTTTTTTTTTAGCAGTATGTATGTTTAGTGGGAACTGAACCCATGACCTTGGCATTGTATGAATCACACTGAACCAGCTGAGCTATGTAAACATGTTTCATTCACATTGATATCTGAGTCTTTGTATAATAAAGGTACCCACCAGCTATCCTGACACTCTACTTTAGTAAAATGCAGTGTACAAAACAATGAATGAATGATGTTTTTCATTGCAAATTAATCAAAAGTTGATTCTAACAGATCAGCCATAACCTTTCTTTTAAAGGAACAGATTTTCTCACCCTCATGTCATTCCAAACTCATATACATTCATTTCTTCTGTGCAATAAAAGAGAATATATTTTGAAAACTGTTTTAGCTGTTAGTCTTTTTGGAGCTTCAGCATTTTTGAGCCCACTGACTTCCATAGTAGACAAAAAGGGAGTGTGAAAATACTCCATACAACTCTACTGCTATATATAGTCTTGTAAAGCCACACAGTCTTTTTTTATATAATAAACAGAGAAACTTCAAAATCAAACCAAAACATTGATCAAAGCATACATATACAAATTAAATTAAATATGGTGACACAAACAGCTGAAAAGACCTCAAAATATATTTTTTCATGTTATGCAGAAGAAAGTAAGCCCTACAACTTCCTAGGTATGGAGAAAAACACAATATTTATCCAAATATTTTCTCTCATGTTCCAGAGATAAAAGAATCCCACAGGTTTGGAATGACATCAGGGTGAGTAAATGATGACAGCCAGGTTTGGTTCCCATTGACTTCTATTGGATTTTTGTCCATGCAACGAAAGTTAAAAGGAAACACAACTGTTTGGTTACCAACATTCTTCGTAATACAGTATCTTTGTTTACGTTCCACAAAAGAAGGAAATGCATACAAGTTTGAAATTACATGGGGGTGAGTAGCTAAATGATGACAGTATTTACATCTGAAATACATTGACAGAAATTTCATCTCTTTCGAAAGTAAACACTTTCGAGATCCATTAGCAATTGAACCTGCCATCTTTTAATTTCGTAAAAGCCTAAGCCTCAGAGAAATGTTTGAGTAGAGCTGAAATTGGCATGAATTGATGTTTGGCCACATACACAAAAAAATCTCTTGATTTATTTTTACAGTTAACTAAGAACAGTTCTATTTCTTTAAAGTGTGCTGTTTATAGCAGGGCGCTATTATAATTTGCTTGTAATTTCATCACGTGTTTAGCAGCACTGCTTGTAACACTATTTATCTAACCTTCATTAGCCCACAAAGGATTAATCTATGCTTATTACATTAATATTCAGAGGATAGAGACTCTCTAAATCTATCTGTCTTTTTCTTTCTCAGGAGTTTCTATTGGGAAAGGCCCTGAAAGGTCATATTGAGACCCTCTCACATAAATCAATAGCTGCCACAATTGTAGGGTCTCTGAGAGCCCCCCTTGCCTCAGCGTGCTGCGGTCTGGGCCTGCATATTTCACACTCGCAGAGGTGCCACACAAGCATGTCTCAATATTTTTTTCTGAGCCCGAGATGAACTGCTGTTCACCTCCTTGGCAAAAGCACTATCACTGTCAAAGCCAGGGATGCAACATGAAAAAGCCAACGGACCACATGCCTGTAAGCCTTTCAGAGCCGCATGGTAGGAAAACATCTGACAGGACTGTATCTGCACACCTGTGGGAAATCAGAGAGACTCTATTCACAAGGCAAAGGTACACCAAGGGATTATACACCACACAGCAGCTCTATGAGATACCCATTAGGCAGGCAATTTAGAAAATGGGAGGATAACGTTGCATTTATATATAATTTTTTATTTGAAAAAAGGCTGATAGAGCACAGTAAATGCTGTACAGAGGTTCTGTTGAGGGTAATGGCCAATTGTTAGCCAGCTGTACAAATGACTTTAAGTGAAGTATTGTACCTCCTCACCTTGCCTTTCTTTTATAGTTATAAATGGAAATATAATTAAAAAAAATACAGCATCACACCTGTTTTTCAGAAAACCAGTATAGCCTTGCACTGAGCCATGAATGGAAGTATGGTATTTTGCTTGTATACAGTTTATACAATCCATTCCTTTTTAAAAGTTATATAAACAATCCAAGAATGAGTAACTTACACATCTAATTTTGCTCCACCAACAAAATATTTACAAATAAAGCCAAAGCAGGAAGTGTACTGACAGTCTGGAACATTGCAAACACTGATAAGCAGAGTAATACACTGAAGTGTCTCAGTGCCTCCTATAATTATAAATAATAATACACATAATTAAACCGATTTATGGTTAATTTCAGGGTTGTATGATTGTATACTGCCATTTATGAAAGCATTAAATTGATTTACAGAAATAAGTACTGAGATACGCTAATAGAATATTGAACTGTTACACCAATGATTCTTAATTGGATTCTATAACAGGGGTTTCATCCTGTAGGGAATCGGACACTAACTAAGCTTTTCTGAAAATGAGATGGAAAAAAAGACATGTCAGGTTTTGGATCAAAAATGGCAAGTAAAGCCTGAACTGAGCAAAGAGGTATAGAGACAACCCATTAAATCCTGAATATGCAGAAGATGCTACTGCTAATTGAAGTAATATAAAAGTAAAAAGGCAAGCGCGATTTTTGCCAGCTTTCCATAAGGTGCTTTATCTTGGCCAGACAGCGTGGTGCATTTTAGTGATAGCCGGAGTGAGATACACATTACGCACGCAGATAGCTGCACTTGGACTGTTTGTGATGCCCATGTTTGATAGAGAACGCAACCCACTGCGTTGCAAATTAATCTCAAACAGCTGTATGGCTGTAAAGGGCAGGAATCACCCAAGCAACTGGAGTTATTTATAGTAATTATAACACGTGTTGTTACATCTGAGGTGTGAGCTGATATATTTGGTTTAAATGGGTCAAATAACCATTAAAATAACTACTTTGATATTTATCTGCAGGTACAGGACTATCAATGCACGGATTGTCACAGAGGAAATATAAGATAGAACAAACCCTCTGCGTTTTTGTGAAGGAAATATCATGAGCTGTCATGCTATGAGATTATTAGACTTATTATTGTTTTTTACATATATTATTATCAAATCGTATTGTGTTGTTGAAGATGAAACGGCAGAACTTAAACGCTACCCCTAAAATAAATTTGCTCTATGAAAATGATCAGAGTGAAATATTGATTTCCAATGCCCCCTAGTGTGGTAACATGCTGGTGTTTAATACAGCAAAGCTACTCACAAACTTTGAAATCTAAGTTTTCTTTTTTAACAGCGAAAACCAGCAAAGCATATACATCTGTTAATGGCTGACGTGATCATTTTGAACAACTCTGACTTTCTTGTATACTTAAGTATCAGTGTATTATTGCTTAGAAATTTGATTTGAACTCTTCACGGCAATGCAGTTATATATTTATACATAATGTGCAAATGCACACTGTTTGCCTGTAATATAAATTGAGACACTAGTGCAGAAAAGCAATACTCATTTTTTCACCAACAATGGAGCGAAACAGAAAACAGCATATACTCTGAGATGGCTTCAAGGGAGAATGAGCCGTCACTGTCAAGATAAGTGTGTCTGTTTAGGGGGGAGGCGCTGCAAAGAGCCCAGTGAAGGACAGATAAAACATCTGCTTTGCACAGAGAGAACATTTCCTCTTAAATTACCTCCCTACCTGACAGAGAAAATGTGATATCTTACTCTCCCTAACTCCCCAAAGCCTGAAATAAAAGCCTCTAACATGATGAGAACAGTTATGAATAGGACCATATGAGACTCTTATCAAGTGTCCGATTACCTTTGTGCTGAAAACACATCCATTTTCTGTCTCCTGGAACATTAATAACACAACGGAACAATTATACTTGTACAATGTTGCATATGGTACATATGTGTATGCATAGGTGCAAGGATAAACTGTGGTCAGTCTAAAGAATTATGGTAAATATAAAGAACATAGTGAAGCCAATCACTATCTAAGTGATATGAAGGTAACTGAAGCCACATCTGTCATAGGCAAAGGGTATTAAAAAGCTACTCTGGTTTCCTAAGAAGCTGTAAAAAAAGACATCATAAAATATTCAGCTGGTAAATTGCTTGGAAGTTTTAAGACTTGGAAAACAAAGCGCTGCCTGCTTTAGTTTAGCAGTTACGTAATTAAGAGATCTTCATAAAATAATAACAATCAAACCCTATTGTTGCTGTAGTAAGAACAGAGGTTCAAAAGACCCCCGTGTGTCTCATTTTGTACAAAACGTGATTTATGGATTGCTTCTTCAAGTTCAACTCTGTAGGCCTGTTTTTTATTACCCAGGTGATACAAAAAGTGTTGGGTAATTTATTATTGGCGATACTACAACAAAGTGCGCAAGTGAGTGATTTTCTAGCAGTAAGTCCGCAGCAAGACAAGCAATGTTTATATCCCAGTGTTTTGTAACTGGAAACTTGCAATTGTCCAACTGGCATCTGCATCATTTAAAGTAGATGAACAGCACTGGTTTAACATTTCTTTGATTTGCTTAATGAATTATACTTAAACTGGCATTTTCTTATATGTATAGCATATCTCACCATTTCAGAGCCTATCTGCCATTTATATCTTATATCATGGAATAAAATTAATGAACACAACAAACATCAAGAGCAAGCAATAATCTTAAGGAGGAAGACAAAACCCAACTTAACTCATAAAGCTCTGGCATGTGATTTTAATGCACCGATCACTTAAGAATTGCACCTAACATGCTTCCAGTGCAATCCAGTGATTTCAGTGCAACTAAAACAATACAAATAGCAGCCATCATAAATGTAAAGAAAAGTATTGTACGTCTTATGTGAGCAGAATCTTACCTGCAAATGCCCCTGGTACATATTTAGTGGAGAAGGTCCCAGACTATGGATCGCAGTTAGATGAAAGCAAGAAATATGATGACTCTTCTAATGTTCATGCGTGCGAGAGTGTTCTAAAAAGTACTGAAAGAACTGCTCTTGAAATTGAGTCCAGTGAGGGAAGCCGACACACCGGAGCTGTCTCGTGAACCAAGTGCTGAATTTACGCGCACGCGACAGCTTTCGTCACCGACGCACTTTATAAGGCGAGGAGGCTTGAGCGCTTCCGAGCTTCACGCGCGCCGGCGAGTCTCTTCACCAAGTTGCTGAGGAGCGCGATGGATGCGCTGAACGCTCGAGGATCGTGCCTACGTCATCATCTCAGCCCCGGTGTGGCTCTGTGGGTTTTATCGTAGTTGGTCTGATTCTTCAGCAATTCCTCCCTCCTTTATCAGACACACACTCTCTCTCCTTGTCGACTGTTCGTCCGCTCCTCTCCCCAGCCCGACGGATTTAGGCGGAGCCGGTACCGTCATTCACAGATGCTCAGTCCAGGTGTTTTCATCGTTTTAATGTTGTTCAGCTAGCAACTAACTTACTAAATCAAGTGAATGTCTCGGGTTTCGTGTGTTGCTCTTCTTAGCTTCGGAGCAAGGAGGCGCCACTTGAATTTGTTTTGTTACATAATACAGTATTCAGTTGCCAGAGGTGTGAGGTGTGAACACAGCAGAATGAACAGCATGCAAAAAATAAAAACGAAGTACTTTTTTTTTTCTAAAGGTAAAAGGTATTTTTGACCTCACTAAGGAAAAGCATGTAAATTATATGAAATTATATAAAATTATTGATATCACAAAATAAATTGCACATAATAAAATTCACATAAAAAATAATCATTTAAAATGTTTTAATCAAATACATTTTTATTAATTGAATAAAATGTCTATATACACCGTTGTTACTTAGTATTTTTCCAGTATTTATTTTTTGTGAAAAGAAAAGTCTTTACTGTCACTTTTGATCAATTAAATGCATTTTATATAATATTAATATTGTATAATTATATAATATTAATCTTCTTTGCAGTTGTATTTTCCCAAAGATTTTAATTGATTTTAATTAAACGTGAATGATTTGACTGAGAGAGGCCATATTCAAATATTTCATGTTCTAAAACTTTTCTGTGTCCATTATTTAATTTGTTGTCACAATAATGGATTCATCCCAACTTCTAAAAACACTGGCATTAAAGGAACTGCAGGGTTTGGAGGGTACTTATCCTATACACAGAAGTCAATTCTGTTAAAAAGAGAACCTCTTCAACAGTTCTTAAAATGTAATATTTTATTATCAATGAAAAATATGCCCTCTATTCAGTTCATAAAGAATGGTGATTAGATTAATGAAATATTTATAAGAGTGGGCAAGAATAGATATCTTCATTTATTCAAATAATGTGTCTGCAGTAAGATTTTTACAATACTCTGAGTATGATAAATACGATCATTATTTAAAAAATGTAAGACTCAGCTCTATTTTTGTCCATTCCGTTCCATCTGATGTACGATATCACCTTTACATACACTGTCATATTACTGTTGACAAGTAACCGAATCTATAGGGAAGCTGTTGGGTTAGTATTCTGCCCTTGAATACAGTCTGACAGCTGTCTAAAAGGTATTCATTGTTTTGTGTCAACATAACAGCATCATCATTTATCCCATATGAGAGTCAGAGACCTACCTGTGTTTGCTGTCTGTGTTTGTGTGGCCTGCTGCTGGTTATAAGGACATGTGATGTCAGTGACAGATCTATGGTGCATGGCTGAGAGGGGTTTAGCTCCAAGTAAGTGTTCCCAGGCCTGGCTGGGAATACTGATGTCACTCAATGACACTCCAGGCTTGCAAAGCAGACCAGGACCAATGGAAAAAGTGACTGTATCCAGTGACATCACTAGGTCTGGGTGAGCTGTGAAAAAAAAAAAAAAAACAATACACGGATGTGACATCTTTTTTGATCGTTCTCAGGAAAAAAAGTTACAAAGCCATTACATCTTTGTACCGTACTTTCCCCTAAAAGGTGCATATCAGTACCTTTTATATAATAGATCTGCATGCATCTGAGTACAATATGCTGCTTTCAGCTTTCTATTTTCACAGCATAAATAGAAAGATGAAAATTACAAATGAAAAGTTTTGCTCAAATTCAGTGATCTAAGGGAAGCGCTTATGCTAAATTCAGCTGACACTTCTCACCCCGTTTTCTGACAAATCCTTGAACTTTGTTTAGATTTTTTTTCTCACGTTCTTCCTCCATTTTTGCTAAAAGGATACAAAGGAGAATTGTTTCAACAATTATTGTTGCAATAATCTTGGTAGGTACCTTGACTGACTAACATGACTCAGTATTCAGAGATGACTGTAATCTTTTTCTAAAACATGATTTGCTGGGTTTTTTTATAAAATTATTTTGAGGAACAGTTGCTCCCTTTATCTGTGTAATATAATGTAGATTGATGTAATACACGGCTATTAAACACACCATTCGTAGAAAATGTTTTCCAAAAATAGATTCTGTTGCTTCAGGAACAAAATTTGCGTGGCATTCAGTTCTCTCGTAAATGTCACCAATATGTCACTGAAGATAATTTTAAAACAATAGCTCTCTGGAAATGGATAAACTGATTAGGAGACTGCAGTAATTGTCAGTCGCATTGTAACTGAGTACGCTGGAGGGATTTCTTAGACGTCCTGTACTCATTAAAAAGAAGGGCATGATTTATTATTGTCTATAATTGCGATACTGAATCATAAACGATTGTTGCTTGTGCATGTTAAATTTGAGTGATCTTTTGTCCTGTTTCCAGTCATGTAGTACTGTAACGTAAGACTGATGATCCTGCTAGATTATTGATCGTAAAAACAAACAGAGAAAGCATCAACCCGATACAAATAGTGCCTGAGTCGAAATTTACGTAACTAAGCGAAAAAGAGGAAGAGAGATGCTTAGACTATCTATCACTGTAATGAATACTGTCTGCCTACCAGACCAAAGTTTGAAAGCTAATTTCATTCACCATTGATGCTTTAAATGAATAGTTATGACAAGTGAAACAACAGGTCTTGCTTTTACAGCTTGTTATTGCTTTATGTATTGTGTGGGATCTTGTGAAATCCCTCTACTGGCTTTCAACAGTATTTAAACATTAAGACAGCAGCTGGAGTCATTAATATCACTTTATTACACAGTTTCTCTTTGAATCTTAAACTATAACTACAAACGTTAAAGGGATCATTCAAAAAGGAAGTGATTGCCAAAACTTTACCATAAAATATAGTAACAACATCATAGGATTTATAGTATTAACCTAAATTTACAGTAAAAAAAAAAAAAAAATCATATATCATTAACTGATATAATGTAAATATTCTAAAATCTGTTTTGTACCCTTATAATATGCTAGCTACCACCATAAAACCATAATTGAGAAATCCACATGATAAATCCAAGTTCATCAGTATGCACAAGCTGAGGTAAATATGGTGCACACCTGATGCACATTCTGTTGTAGATGTAGAGTTTAAAAAATGATGCAGAATATACATTGTCATCTTGCTACAAAGTGATTTGAATAAACACAACGTCATAAATATATGACTTCCCAACTCGTAAATATGAACTTCCCTTGAGGTTTTGAATACTATATACTGAAAGTGCACACAAATACAAAACATTATACACACTAAAATTATACGATAAACATAATTACATATATATTAAAAAGAAAACCTGCTTTTGTGTCACGCAGGGGATTCCGGAAAGTAAATTTATGGTTTTCCACTGTACATTATAAGATGTCTCCTTTTTTTTCACTTCCCAGAACTATATATTTAGCAGTATTTTACTTTAAGATTGCAGGAAATGTCCAGTTTTTCACCTTATATAATGAAGGAACTTACCGTTAACCAATAAACAGATTTTTTGGACAACAGAGATGGACAAAATGATTGAAATATTCTACAAAATATATAGGCTATATTTTTTGTGGTCTGGAGATGAAAGCGGGTTATGAAGGTTTGAAACAACATGACAGGTAATACATTTTGGGGTGAACTGTTCCTTTAAATAGAGACCGGGAAACTTCATAAAACAGGGACTCTATGTATAGTCTATATATCAGACACAATGAGCTTCTTCTGCTGTCAATCAGAATTGGTCCTGAGACCTCCCCACCAGCACCCTGACAGAGCCATAATTAGCTGTCTGCTGTCTATAATACCTCACACCTCAGCACACTCAGATGGCATGTACACATAAAAAGAGTTAAGTGTATCCCCGCCATCATTTGCTTGAAGCCTTCACATATGACAAAACAATGTTAACAATGTTTTAAATGACATTTTTATCATCTCTCTGCTCCATTTAATGCATTTGAAGTATTTTTGTATTTCTCTGGGGGTAAATGACAGCTTTGCTTCATTTGAAAGCAATGATAGTAAGACAAAAATGAAAGTTGAACTGAGAGGGAACTGTGGATCTTGAGGGATTTAGAGCCCATGATCTCATTTCCTAGTGTATTTTTAAAGCCCAGATGATCCATCTTGGGTCCATAAATCTCTCTTGCATTGGAGAGGACCACGAAGCACCTTGCGAAAGCTTGACGTGAGGAGTGCAGCGCTGCTAATGAACTTTGAAATGGGAGTGAGCGGCAAGGGCTATCAATTATAATAACAGCCTCCCCCTCTTCCAGACAGAGCAGCATCCGTCCCCATTATGGTCCAACACCTCCACCATGTTTAGCCTCATTAAGCAACTCTCCTCAATAAAAACGAGGGCCAAAGGCGTCATCACACGGTTGCACTGCTTGAAGTTGATAGATTCACATTTTGGCAAAGTCACATATTTATATACCCTGGCATATTTTAATATCATTACGACCAATGTCCTCAAAACTCCTGTAATGTCAGTCAAAAAGCACATGGAAATATTATAGATTTGAAGTCAATGCAAGACGGAAAAAGGAGTTCACAGTAAGGAAAAAGGAGACCACTTAAAAATATTAGTTTTAAAAATTAAACTTTAAAATGTGTCATGCTGATTTCATAAAAGTAAAGTAAAGTGCCTAAAAAAGGTAAAAGTGTTTTAAGATAAGTTTAATTTTATAACTCTATGTTATATGTGCTGTAAATGTCATGTGCTGTAACAAACAAGTAAAAATTAATATTATATTTTCCTTACACCTTAAATATACATTATTATGGTAACATTTATTAATAACATATTGGCTGTTTATTTATACATATAAAGCACACATTCTGCATGACCATGTTCTACATCCCTAACCCTACCCAATACCTAAACTTAACAACTACCTTACTAACTATTAATAATCAGCAAATTAGGAGTTTATTGAGGCAAAAGTCATAGTTAATGGTGTGTTAATAGTGGGAAATGGACCTTAAAACAAAGTGTGTACTTTAGTGGGAATTTTTGTTACAAATATCATAATAAATAATTAATTCATAACTATTTTAAATATGTTTTTGAGGAGTCACACTACTTTTTTTTTTTTTTTTTTACAACCTGAACTAACATTATCTTCATAAATGTGTATATTCTTTTATATTTATCGTATTGGTTGGATCACATGACTTAAACACACCACTTTACTTTGATTTGGTAAATAAATGTCTTTCTATTAATTAATAAGCAATGACACATTTGTTTTCTAAGGAAAAAAATATTTATAAGAATAAGAATAAAAGAATTAAAATAATTTTTTTTCCATTATGCTAACAGGACCGTTGTATCACTTTTACTTTAAAATAAAATGTAAAAAAAAACACACACATTTTAATTGAGAAAATCTAAAACACACTGTTGTTGTATGTATGAATTGCATTTTAGTGTATTTTTAAATAAAACAATAGATATGATGAGAGAAAGAAATATCAACGACCCTACTGCTTCTACACATTTCAGCAATTGATGTAAAGCAGAAACACACAGGTGTCCCATGTTTGCTCCATTCTGATAACCAAAGGCTTTTGTTGGCCCTGAGGACTGAGACAAGCTTGTACATGTTGCTTGATAGAGAGACAAAATTGGACAGGCAATTAGTCATGATTAGTCCTTAGCAACCGGCAATTAATTATCGGGTGACACATTCGTAGGCCTGCTTCAAGAGGTAAGAAAACTTTTTAAGACCAGAGCAAGCAACATTTGACACTGCATTGAGAGCATGGATACCCAAATACTGCAAAACATAGATACATTAAACACGAGATGCAGAGGAATACTCTGCATATGGAGTCTAATCTACATGATAAATAATCATGTCGAGACCACATTCTTTATTACAGCCGCTGAGGAACAAAAGCCCAATGCTGAGGTGAAAGGGAGCTGAAAATATGATATTACAGTAGATATATGTGGCTAGTTTACAAAATTAAAAGCGAAGTGGGTTGCCAACTATGGGATTAATTTCGTAGAGTTTGAAGACTGTTCCAGTGACTACAAAGCAATGGCGAGGCCTCAAGGGACAAAGCTTTTCACGTATAGCCGATGGTTCAGCAAATTTGTTACCGGTTTGTTATAAAGTCCTGTCAAAAGTTGCTTCCCTGAAATCGTTTGTGTGGTTTTTGCCTCTGATGAGGTGTTTGTTTCCGAAGACAGAGGTTATGTCAACATAAGCAGAGCTGTTTTTAGGAGAGGCAGACGAATGGGCCCATGGGAACCTATCAGAACATGGTGACAAAAAATAGCCGTTCTCTGGGGCCACACTTAGACTGAAGTGACAGGACATGATCTCGTGGTTTTCAAAACATGAGATCAGCTGCTTTCTTGAGCCAAATCTTTATCTCCACCATCTGCCAGTCCGATTCAGTTAATCCAAAATAAATGAGTGATGTAAAATATTCAATTTTCAAGAAGAGGCATCTTTTGTTTTTTGGGCTTGGGTTATTATTTTTCCTGAGCTTATATAAATAAGGATCAAGCTGTACAACGGTATTAGAATGTATTGTTGTAGAACTAACCATGGCTGCATGACAAATATACAGTAAAGAACTGAAAAAGTGTGATGCTTTCTGACAAAATTTATAATTATATGCTCATTCTTGTTTAAAAGAATAGTTTAAGCAAGGTTTGTTGCTGAGACTGTTTCTTCTCTGGAACTCAACAAGATCATTTTTGAAAAAAGAAAACCCTAGTTGCTCTTTTACATATAATGAATATGACTGGAAACTGGGGTAATCCAGCTCTAGAATGACAAAAATGCACTATAAAACTATCATAAAATTGGCCCTTGTGAGTTGTATCCAAAGTCTTCTGAAACCATAAAAAAGAAAAAAGCTAGATCATGTCATAATTCACAGAAAATCTTCTTGATGTCTGCTTTAGCTTTTTTTTTTTTTTTTTTTTGGCACCTGCATGAGAGCAGAAGAAATGTTTTATTATTAATAACAAATCAGCTGATTCCAAAAAAAAAAAAAATACTATGGAAGTCAATGGCTACCGTCAGCTCTTTGGTTTGAACTATCCCTTTAAGAATTCATTTGAATCCATTAGAAATTGTATTCTGGCCTGTTATTCACACACACACACAAAAATTGTTTTACTTCAAAAGACTTGAAATATAGTGCACATGTCGTGCCACTTTTATGATTTTTGTACGGTGATTTTGCCTCCTTTTTGAAGCTTTAAATCTTCAGTCCTCATTCATTGTAACTGCATATTAAAAGAGCGACCAGTACATTATTCAACATTTTTCCTTTTGTGTTCCATGTAAGGAGGTCATGGCTTTGGCATATACATACACTAAATAATGACAGAGGTATTTTTTGGGTGAACTGTTCCTTTAAGGCATTTCTAACAAACAAATAAGAAGTGGAAGCAATGTGATTCAATATCACTATGACCTCCTGTCAAGAGATGTAAAATCAGGACATGTTAAATTAACACACACTAAGCTGTCCTGAACAGCTGTACGCTGTCCATGTAAATTAAGACAAGATTTGTTCAAGTGTTACTCCATCAGCTTTAATTTTAGTGCTTGAATGCAGATGTATGTTACACAACCACACCATAGACTTGAGGCAGAAAATAATAAGGGAATGTTCTCATTAGTGAAGAGGTAGACAAGGCCAGAAGGTGTCTCAATTACAATACCTACAACTGACACAAAAGTGAGAGACAGTATCGTTATACACTTGAACTGTGCAAAGCTTTTGGGTCTGACTGCCTCTTAATCTTGGACTGTTTCTCTGACAGTGCCTTACCCTTCATTTTCATAGCTCTGGCATTCCCAAAAGTATTGCATCTTTCTCACTGTGATGCAGTGTAAAGGCATGTAATACCATTAACGAATTGACTCTTTTTGGTAGGTGTAGATCAGGCCCTGAGAACTGACCAATTATCTTAATAAACATCCAGTAATACTGATAAAATAATCCTAAAAAAATACTAATATGCATTAATAGTATAGTTCCCCACTCACATTCGGCCTATTTGTTTTTTGGATTAAGGCCTCAACAGAAAAAAAAGTCACATTTGATTAATTTTTGCAGTTTGAGTGTAAGTGATCACTTGAACTCAATTTATGTCCTAATTCTAAGATTGATTTGCTCTTGGCCTGAATTAGTTTGACAAAGTACTATTATGTTTAAATTAATTAATTAATTAATTAATTAATTAATAATATGGCTGCAAAATAAAAGTTTATGTTTACATACTATATGTGTGTTTACTGTGTATATTTATATAAATACACACACATATGTATATATTTAAAAAATATTTGCATGTACAGTATATAATTTATATTATATATAAATATAATTGTTTAGATATAAATCTAACATATTTTTACTTAATATTTATATATGTGTGTGTATTTATATAAATATACGCAGCACACACACACATATAGTATATATGTCAGGGATTCGTCACAATCACCACAGTCACCATCCAGGACGATCACCCGCTCACAGTCACCTGAGTACTAATCACCCGCACCTGCTGTCATCAAGCCACACTATATACACACACACATCCCAGCCTCTCATTGTCCGGTCTACCGTTCACCAACATGGACTGCTCTGGACTCCCCAAAGAATTACCTACCTGGAATACTTCCCCTTGGACTCTCTCCGCCGATCCTCCAACAAATCCTGTTGTTCCCGCTTCAAGATCCCCAACCAACCTGCAAAAGAAACACGTCAGCAAGATCACAGCTAAGCACTCTGAATCCTACACTGTTTTGCTCACTCACCTGCCTTTGCCTCTCCCGTTCCAGTTTCCCGATTCCCCTTAAATAAACCATCCTGTTTGTCACTTACCTGTTGTTTCTGGCCTTGCTTTGTGACAATATGTAAACATAAGCTTTTATTTTGAATGCAATTAAATGCGATTAATCGTTTTGCAGCCCTAATAAATAAGTTAAATAACTAATTGGTAATTTGGTAATAAGACTTGGTATTTAAAAGGATTTGGGCATTAAACAAAACTGTGCTGACAGGTTTTAATGGCGTGATTTGGCATACAAGATGGGATCTGATTTTCCTGGCGTGGAGACTTGATGTAATATTTTTGGTATTGTTGGCAGGATATCAGCATGATAACAACATATAAATTGTTCATATTTTCCAAAATTAGTTCATAAAGACAGATGAATATATGAGCCATTTGTCCAAATATTTGACCATGTCGTGTATATATCTAAAAGAATATGTGTCCTTGTCCTGTTCAAGTAAACATTGTTGGTTATATTGGCAGTTCATCTAACCCTTAGGATATCAACAGGAAAGAAATAATGTTTGTTTGTGGTTTGTAATAATGAAATGAATGAAATGATTCTGCTATAGCTAACCTTCTTTGGTTATAGCTTTATACAGCTGTGGTGTGTATAAATTAATAAAGAAATAATAATAAATATGCAGAGAGATGTTATGCACATTCTTTGGTTAATGAAAAATACATTATTTTCTTCCTACAGTGGGTGGACATGACAGCAATAACAAAAGACACTAATGCACTGGATAAATTATTTATATCTACCATGTCAATATACTGAGAATGTGGCACAGTTTTATTGTTTCATAACTAGTCTTTTAATATTTAGAAGACATCTGCAAGTAATGATCTCAGAAATTAACAATAGTAAGCTAATAAAGCTGCAAAAGCTTTCAGGCAATTGCAAAACATGATGTAAATAATATATGAGTAAATAATGAGAGAATTTTCATTTTGCAATGAACTAGCCCTTTAATGTATGTGGTTTAAGGCTTTTCATATCTTTTCAGTCGGAAAGGATATCAGGTAATTTTGCAGTGTTCATGCATTACTGAAGGGTTCTGCACTGCCAACTATAAAAATTAACCCACTTAACCTCCACAAATTGAATAAGCAGTGAATTATTGAACTCTTCCTTCACACCTTCCCCTGTTATGTGCATTATCCCATGTACTGTCTGCATTACTGTACTCTGTGAGCGGATGGTTTCTCATTCTTCTCCTTCAGTGACTCAGCATCACAAGCGTAATTGGAATTATTGCACAACCAGTTGATCCTTTATTGCACAATCCATAAATTAGAATGCTGCACAGGGGTGAATGAGCATCCGCTTAATGCTAATTATGGTCAAGTTATGCCCCGGCAACTCTCTAGTGCTTATCAGTCACCATTCCAGGTGACCTCACTGAACCCTTCAATGGGACTGCTTGGATCAAGAGGAGGGGTTTACTTGGTGTTGCAGAATAACACGGAGATTAAACTGATTGCATTTTGATTGCCTTTACTTGGTTTCCCAATTAGATTGAGTAGGTTCAGATGGTTTTGGGCAATAGATTTAGAAGCCCTGCAGTAAGTATTGGATTTTGTAATGCAAAGTGTGCATCTTAAAATCTGTAATCCTCAACCAAGAAAAAGCTATAAATAGATATTTTATGTTTATAAATGTATATTATAGCTTTAGTTTTAGTAATTTATTTCAAGCTGTCTTTTGTTTTTATCTTACAACAGCAAAAGCACAATTCATTCTTGACCATAAAGGTAAAATTGTGCATACTTTAACAAAAACTATTACTATTTCAGTACATTATCTTGCTTAGCTCTGTTCAAGATGAGAATGTACAGAAGATAATGTAAAATAAAACATCTTTTGTAACAATATACAGTGCTTTACCTCTCAGAAGTTTTTTTTTTTTTTTTTTACTTTTATTTAGCAAGGATATATTTAAATTGATAAAAAGTGGTAGTAAAGACTTACATTGTTACAAAAGATTTCTATTTTGAATAAATGCTGTTCTTTTTAACTTTTTATTAATCAAAGAATCATGTTAAAATCCAATAAAATAACATTAAGCAGCATAACTGTTTCAAATATTGATAATAAATAAGCATATTAGACTGATTTCTGAAGGATCATGTGACACTGAAGACTGAAGTAATGACTGATGAAAATTCAGCTTTGCCACCACAGGAATAACTTTTATATATATATATCCAGGGCCACACTTATATATATATATATATATATATATATATGTGTGTGTGTGTGTGTGTGTGTGTGTGTGACCCTGGACCACAAAACCAGTCATAAGCAGCACGGGTATATTTGTAGCAATAGCCAAGATACATTGTATGGGTTATGCCAAAAATCATTAGTTTATTAAGTAAAGATCATATTCCATGAAGATATTTCATAAATTTCCTACCGTAAATAGATCAAAACTTAATTTTGGATTAGTAATATGCATTGCTAAGGACTTCATTTGGACAACTTTAAAGGTGATTTTTTGCACCCTCAGATTCCAGATTTTCAAATAGTTGTCTCTTGGCCAAATATTGTCCTATCCTAACAAACCATACATCAATGGAAAGTTTGTTTATTCAGATTTCAGATGATGTATAAATCTCAACATAAGAGACTTCTTTAAAAAACAATAAAAATCTTACTGATCACAAAGACGGTTTGAACGGTAGTGTAACATCAATTATAAAGTTCAAATTTTAGAGAGCAGTTCATATGAGATGTCAACTCATGTATCAAACTGACTCCATCAAGCCAGGTTCAACCAGTTCTGATTTTGCAGTTCCACCATGCAGTTAAGAACAGACAAATGCCCACTGACACAGCACTGAAATGGAAAACTGAAATAACTGTGAGCAGATATAGTTCTTTTCATGGCTTTCCCTCAACATTAACCAAAAGAATTCCCTATCTGGCAGAAAGTACATCTGTTGTGTTAACTATTATAGAATAAGAGGAACTTTGATGATAAACGCAGAGAAATGTGTTGTACAGCCTTAAAAAGAAAGGCACAGCAATTTTGCATCCCTCTGCAGAGCTACAAAATCCATTTGAGGTTGTGTTTTCTGGAAGAGTCTCCATTTTAACTGAAAGTAGGTTAAATAATTTAATCATTGTCTCTCTAGATTTTCATCTTAGAGTTTATTCACAAATAATCTTCAGGCTGTTGTGTCTGAGATTTCTTTACATTTCTCAAAAGGCAAGAAGTATTAGATGCTGTCTGCTGCTGGAGAGCATCGGGTTTCAGGTGCATGTCATATGATGCTCCTTCAAATCTAATTGCATGCATTCAACTCTCTCTGAAGGAGTCTAAAGTGCCAGGAAGCATTTATGCACACGGGAACGGTCTATTATGAATATCCAAATGAAATTTTAGAGGTTTTGAAATACTAATTCTTAAGGCATCTAATGTAAGCATAGGAAAAGACTCCCTTAGCTTGAGCACACAGTGTCTTTCATTTCTTCCTCTTGTGAAGCTGATGTACTAGTCTTGATACAAATGTGTACACAACACAACGATACTTGGTTGAAGCTTCGCACGAGTATACATAAAAAGCTTAATGTGCTCTAAATGCCTCATGAATTTTTAATTTAGAAAAAAATATTTAATTTTAGGTTGCATCCAAATGCTTTTGCGGCTGGTTCTGTTCTCTGAGACTGTACTTTATGTGAACTTTTAGTGTCGTAATTCATCAAAAAGCAATAAGGCATAATATGAAAACAGAAAGAGTTGGTTATAAACCCACTGTCAATAGACCCTTCTCTAAACACTTGCAATTATATTGAGAGAAGCAGGCTCATGATTATTGTGCATAATAAAATTCAATTCAATCGGGAGATCAAATTATGTATACAAAACAATAATCACATCAATATGCGCAGCATTTCATTGCCATAAAATGTCATAATAGAACCCATAAATCTGAACTAATCATATTGGCAACTGTGTTGTGTGTTATTTATTTCCACGTGTAATGGGATTGAGTAATTGTTTTCCATCTTTACCGGTCCCTAAGTTGAAGTATCCCATTTACATTTATATTGCCACTTATAGTAATACTGCTTGGTGGGGTCAACCCTGAGTTTATAATGTGTCGTGGTGACTGCTTCACTGGCTTTTTGTGCCAATACGCCTCTCAGCCCTCATCCGTTCACCTCGGTTAAAGCTCATGGCCTTTGGATTAAGCTCATGGCCTAAGGTAAAATCAGTTACCTTGGAACAGATTGAACAGCTGTACATTTCTAAACTTATGTGTGATTAAAGGGATAGTTCACCCAAAAATGAAAATTCTGTCATTAATTACTCACCCTCATGTCGTTCCAAACCCATAAGACCTTCTGAACTATTTTATCGATGTCCTTACTACCTTTATGGGCCTTGAACATGGTAGTTGTCGTGTTTTCTATGCAGGGTCAGAAAACTGTCAGATTTTATCAAAAATATCTTAATTTGAATTAAGGGTTTGGAACGACATGAGGATGAGTAATTGATAACAGAATTTGGTCCCACTTTATATTAAGTGGCTATGACTACTATGTACTTACATCAAAATAATAAGTATAGTGTATTTATTGTGTTCATATTGTATTGCAAAACACTTTTGCTGCTACTGAGGTGTGATACGGGTAAGGTTAGGGACAGGTTTGGTGGTATGGGTAGATTTAAGGGTAGGTTGAGGTGTAAGGAATGGGGCAACAGTTTAATTATAAATGTAATTACGGAAATTAATTACAGATATAATTACATGCAGGTATTTTTAAAAATATAAGTACAATGTAAAAACATGTATGTACACAATAAGTGCATTGTACCAAATGATTAGTTTAAATGTAAGTACATAGTAGTTAAGGCCACCTAATTATAAAGTGGGACCCAGAATTGTTTTATTTTTGGGTGATCTATCCCTTAAAGGTAGTAGAATAGTAAAAAAATATATATTTGTTCAGCCATAAATATTTTTACGTGCTGTACTGAAACAGTTTAAATAAGTTTGGTAAATGTAAGAAAAGTGGAGCTGCACTAAACTGAAATTTTACAATTCAGATGAGGCCACAGTTGGGATTATAGATCTATTTAATTGGCATTATGGAGCTCCACAATGTCTAAATGAACAGATCTTTCTGACAGTGACCTTTTATTATTTGTGGGATTGTTTCCAAGTTTAACTATATTTGCTGCAGATATGTTCATTGCACACACAACAATGAGCTTTAAAGGCATAGTAAATTATTTCATTTTTAAAATGTCTATACATTTTAACTTTTGAATTGTAATTGGACTTTCCAATTACCAATCATGTCTTTTTCTCTTTTATTTATTTATTTTAACAGAACAATTAAGTCTGACCAGCTCTTTTTTTAGTTGAGGATATTTCTCTCCTCTTCTCCTCTAAGTAATGCTGATATTGAGTTTATGATCCATATTGTTAGAGTTTTAAATTATTAGTTGGGTTTAAGCATAAATGTCCAATTTGTCAACAAATGGAAGAGGCACATTAAATCTAAACTTATTTGTGTATTTCTACCCAATTCCGTGTAAATGATCATTTATTAATGTATTCAGCAAATAACTGTCGTCAGAGCACATATCACATATGAATGAAATCGACTTGTGTGCCGTGCAAGAGAAGAAAAACACTGTACACCAAAATCTTGATGTCAAGTTAGCCTTCCATGTGTGACCTGAATCTGAAATGTTATTGGTTGATTGATGGTTTAGTAAGAAAGTTTTTGGTTTTTGCTTTATTAGGAACTATTTATGAGAATCAAAACATAAGAATCATTTTAATTTTCATGTAAAGGCATACTTAAATGTTTGGCTTGTCATAAACTGTTTTGAGAACGTTTGAATAGCAAATGTTCCATTTTTGTGGTTGTGTTTGTGCCACTGATTTACACAATTTCAAAATTTAGTTGGCGCTAAAACAATACAGACAGTGTGTGCAAATAAATAAGAGGGCACAATTAATTCTTAGGGAATTCCGTCTTTGATCTTTCAAGCAAACTTTCTTTAGGCGGTTAAAATTGATTCGTGTGAATGTGGGAAATAGCTATCCAACTTGCCTTCATGCAAGGCTCTAATGATTTGTAACTCTTAATGCATCAAATAGGAGGTATTGATTATAACCTTACTCCAGAAGCCTGTGGTTTTCAGATTGATCATAATTTCTGGATTTCCACTCAGGCATGTGTGACAGAGTGAAAAATATGTATAATTATATTTCAATAAGTAGATCAAAAAGTTCATAAATCTGTAAAATATGGGAAGTGTTCTATAGTCAGGATATGTTGAATGTGTTTAAAAATGTTTATAAAATGCAGATAAGTTATCTAAATAATTGTAGTTAATCGGTGATCAATTAGTTCGGCACAATAAGGTGTGCAATCTATTAGTCAGGCCTTGTTGAACACTAGGGGGAGAGCTCGCGGTATTTCTCCATTACACATAAAGTTTGAGGTGGAGAAACATCGTCGAGTGAATGTGCTTAATCATCTTCCCTTTTTCAGGTATTCATTTTATTTCTTTGTTAATATAGTATGAGTTGATGGTAAATGACGTTTTAAGAGTGTGCAGATGTCATGACGATATCGATTGCATTCTGATTAACATGTTTAAAAGTGCAATTAGTTAAGAGATGTGTCAGTTCTGAGCTCCATTTTGAGCATTAATGGCACGAGGCCCACATAATGGCGAGAGGCCACATGTTCAGTGATTACCATTACATATTTAGTATACACGCTAGCGATCAATGTTCAACTTTGTTTATTTGATGCTATTTGTTGATTTACTGGAGAAATGTGACTATATTGAGAAATGTAATTGTGGAAATCGAATTAACAAAGTGAGTTTGTACTTCCAGATGAAAGAATTTCTAAAAAGAGAGCATTTACATGTGGTATAGAATTGTGTGTTCTAGTTTATATCTATGTATCTGTTTAAAAAGACTTAAGAAGTGATTTCCATATATTTATAAAACAACTCGCTGTCTACATATTAATTGGGATGATTGATTGTAAAGGAGAAAAATAGCTAAAGATACATCGTTAACAGCCATGTCACAATTATTGAATGTTTATACAGTGAAGAAAAGGCCAATGTTGCTGTTTTGAAAAGTTGTTTATTGCTAACTGTTTAAAAGAGATTACACATAAAGTTTGAGGTGGAGAAACATCGTCGAGTGAATGTGCTTAATCATCTTCCCTTTTTCAGGGGTATAACATTTGGAGGCACCGCTGGGATCTACTCTTCAGAGGGCGGTTGTCACTTACCTGGCAGACAGCTTCTGATGTAGTACATCCCTCCTAAAACAACCCAAACCAACAGTGAAGTGGAAAGAGCTCCTGCAGTAAAGGAAAAAAAGAGACAAAAGAACCGTAGACCTGAGGCCACAGAGATCATCAGGTGAAACAAGTTCCGTCAGTCTCAATTCAGCCACTACTCAGTGAAAAGGTCCACTCTAGTATCAAAATGGAGACAACAGTGCTCGAGGAAATGCAAGTTGAAGTTATCACCATGCTAAATTCCCTATCCAAAGACAAGCTTCTAAGTGTTTGTGAATTTCTTGAAGTGGCAGAGCCAGTGAAGATTGCATCTAAATCTCGCATGTCCCTGATCTCTTACGTCCTCCAACATCTCGAAGACATCACTGAGCTAGAAGATGGTGGCATGTCTGAACTGTTAAGATTGAGAGATCAAATTATAGAGTTGAATAGAGTCACTGAAAATGAGACAACCGCCCAGAGTGAAACTACTGAAAAGGATAAATTACAAAGGGAGTTAGAGGAGCTAAAAAGAGCAATGAAACAAAAACTAAGTGAAATTCAACAAGTGGAAGAAAGCACAAAACAAAGCAGTGTCCAGCCTCAACCACCGATTGCTGCACTCCCCCAACATTCAGAGAATGCCCAAAACTCAAGTCCACCTTGGCGTAAAGATTTCAAAATTTCTGGACAAATTGGTGACCCAGGCCAAAGAGAGAAATTAAGTTTTTCAAGTTTGGCACACCAGATTGAGAACGGTCTGAGCAGGGGCTACCCAGAGTGTGAGATTGTGGATGCAGTAATTCGTGCCATCTCTCCAGGCTTACAGTTACGAAGCTATTTAGAAGGAAAGCCAAATCTGACTCTATCTACACTCAGACGAATTCTGCGCTCTCACTTCCAAGAAAAGAGTGCAACTGAACTTTATAAGCAACTTACCTCTGAATGCCAAGGTAACAAAGAGGCCCCACAGAATTTCCTTATGCGTGTTCTTGACCTGCGACAAAAAATCTTGTTTGCATCCCAAGAAGCAGAATCAGGCCTCAAGTATGATCCAGCACTAGTTCAAAGTATGTTCTTACATACGGTACTTACGGTCTCCAAAGTGACAGCATTAAAGTAGATATGCAACCCCTCCTTCTTGACACGAAAACCACAGATGAGGCTCTGTTGGAAAAATTAAACATTGCTTGTGCTAATGAAGCGGAAAGACAAAAGAAAAAGAAAACCAATGTGCAGCACACAACGACTGTTGTCCATGCAGTTAAGTCTGAGGAAACCACTGATCAGAAATCTAGTGCGACTCAAAGTGCACCAAAATCCTCTTCCAATGTGCTGTCAGAACTGAAAGAACTGAGAACTGAAGTAGCTTCACTCAAAACACTCAGTGCTGAAATAGCTCACATCAGAGAATCATTGCAGCAACCAGCTTTTCCCTCACCACAGTGTCCTGTTCCTGCACAGGGAGTCCCTGAAAGAGAAATCATTCAGTGTCAAGTGCAGCCATATTGGCCATCACCGGGCACCAACCAAATGAGAGTGAATACTCAGTTTCAACCTCAGTATCCACCCCGACAATACTACTCACCCCCTACTCATTCCCAAGCAAGAAAGTGTTTTAATTGTCAGCAGCAAAGAACAGAGGACCGTTGCATGCACTGTTTTCGATGTGGCAGTGGCGAGCACTTCCAAGCAGGGTGCAGAATCCGTGGCATTAAGCCTTCAAGAGAGAGTCCTTTAAATGGAGAGCGGTTACTCAAGGGACAGGGAGTAACCAGACCCACTGACCAGTCCCAAAGATGTGCAGCCTGTGAAAAACAGAGAAGCAAATGAAGCAGTGTTCACGATGTAAAAAGATGTTGTATTGTTCAAGGTCTGTCAAACTCACCATTGGACCGAACACAAGCGAACTTGTATCACCCCACCAAGACCAGTTTCAAATTCCTACCTGACGATGAGTGTCCACGCTCCCTGCAGTACTCGAGTTAACCAGCATTCCTCTGTGACATCACTAGTTGGAAGGCAATGTCTTGTTGAATGTTTCCTGCATGGCCATAAAATTCAAGCCCTGTGGGACACTGGCTCACAGGTATGCGTCATTGGTGAATTGTGGAAACAGGAATACTTACCAGAAGTCCCACTGAGAGATGTTTCAGACATTCTTGAGTCTCCAAACACTTTGAACCTTGTGGCTGCCAACGGTATTGATATGCCCTATGTTGGATATGTCGAAGTGACTTTCAGACTAGCGCCACAGACATCTCACCATACCGAACTTGTCATTCCCATACTCGTAGCAAGGGGTCAAAACCTCTCTCACCCGATCATAGGTTTTAATGTGATAGAACAAATTGTGAACTCCATTGAACAAGTCCAGCCAAGTACTGTGAGCAACAACATGCTTGAGAGAACCGTGAAAGCTGCATTCCCCAGCCTAAAGAGGAGCAAAGTCCAGACATTCATCAAACTTGTGAGTGCAGAGAACTCATGTGAATACATGGTAAAGACCATGAAAGGGCATGTTAATGTTCCCAAATGTAGTACTGTGCAGGTCTCATGCCGAGTGTACATGCAGCCAGTGAAGGAGGACAGCACACTGATTTTTGAACCTGATGTGAATCCTTGCTGGGCAGATGGGCTTGAATTCAAAGAAAGTTTAGTAAGGCTGAAAAGAGGGGCTCCAACAAATATCACAATTGAGGTATACAATGACACTGATCATGATATCACTCTGATGGGTCAGACTCCGATTGGTACAGTACAGCTTGTCAAGAATGTCTTCCCTGCTAGTATGTTTGAGGTGCCAGCAAACCCTACTGCTGTTGGGGTATGTCACATCCAGGCTACGGAGAACTGTCACGACCTCACCAATACTGATCATTGGGACCCGCCAGTCGATGTCAGCCACCTGAGTAAACATCAGAGACAGGTAGTACAGCAAATGTTAAGAGAGGAGTGCCATTCATTCTCTAAATCAGACAACGACATTGGATGTATCAGAAATTTGCAGTTGAGTATATCACTTAAAGATGATGAGCCAGTCAATCGCACTTACATGTCTGTGCCAAAGCCCCTGTATCGTGAGATGAAAGAATACTTGCACGACCTCATAGCACAGGGCTGGATTGAAAAATCCAACTCCTCATACGCATCTCCAATTGTATGTGTAAGAAAGAAAGATGGCAGCCTCCGTTTATGTATAGATTATCGAGACCTGAATAGAAAGACTCACCCAGACAGACAACCAATTCCGAGGGTGCAGGACATTATGGATAGCCTTGGTGGTAATTCCTGGTTTTCTTCATTAGATCAAGGAAGGCCTACCACCAGGGGTTCATGTCTAAGGAAAGTAAGCACCTAACGGCTTCGTGACACCCTGGAGCCTGTATGAGTGGAGTGCGTATTCCCTTCGGGTTGATGAATGCTCCTGCAGCCTTCCAGCGATGTATGGAAGAGTGCTTAGAAGGCTTGAGATGAGATCTGCATTCCATACCTCGATGACACCTTGGTGTTTAGTAAGACCTTTGAGAACCACGTCCAAGATGTAAGGCAAGTGCTGCAGCGGCTTAGGCAACATGGCATCAAACTTAAGCCAAGTAAGTGTGAGTTTTTCAAACCTGAAGTCCGCTACCTGGGTAGAATAGTCTCTGCAGAGGGAAGTAAAGTTGATCCTGCAGACACAGAAGCTGTCAGATCCCTGAAAGACAAACAACCAAAGAATGTAGGTGAGCTGAGGAGAGTTCTTGGTCTGCTTAGCTACTACAGACAGTACATTAAAGATTTCTCTTGCATAGCTAGCCCGTTGTATGACCTGTTAAAAAGTACTCCAGAAGATAATGCTCACCTGAAAAATACTCAGAGACGATCAAAGACAAAATGCATGAAAACTGGTGTTCCATCAAGTAAGCCAATTACCTGGACTGAACAACATCAGAGCACTCTTGAACAACTAATTGACTGTTTGCTCCAGCCCCCTGTATTAGCTTTCCCTGACTTCTCACAGCCTTTTATACTGCATACAGATGCGTCAGCTCAAGGGTTGGGTGCAGTATTATACCAGAAACAAAGTGAGAAACTTCGTGTGATTGCTTATGGGTCCCGTACTCTATCTGCTGCTGAGAAAAACTACCACCTACACTCAGGCAAGCTTGAATTTCTTGCTTTGAAGTGGTCAATCACAGAGAAATTCCGTGATTATTTGTATTATGCTCCAACTTTTACTGTATATAGTGACAACAATCCCCTTACATATGTCCTGTCAACTGCCAAATTGAATGCTACAGGTTGCAGGTGGGTGGCTGAATTGGCAGATTTCCACTTCACAATCAGATATCGCCCAGGTCGTGAAAATATTGACGCTGATACGCTGTCCCGATTGCCCCTCAACATAGGTACTATGATGAAAGAGTGCTCTGAGGAGTTGTCATCAGACATAATAGGTGCAACTATTCAGGCTGTAGAAGCTCAAGAAGGACCCAGCATCCCATGGTCAGTCTCGACCAACTGTTCATCTATTCAGACCAGTCCAGCAGTCCCAACAATAACCCCTTTGTCGGTGAATGTAATAAAAGACGCTCAAATGAATGACCAGGATATCAGTCCTGTGTATGAATGCAAATTGTCTGGAACAAAACCAAAAGTGAGACAACTCAAAACACACAGCCTAAAAACAAAATGCCTGTTTCGTGAATGGGGAAAACTTACCATTAATCAGGATGGTATCCTCTGCCGAACCACTTCCACCCGCACACAGTTGGTCCTGCCAGAGAAATATAAAGGAACAGTCTTGCAAGAGCTTCACGATGGAATGGGCCATCAAGGTACAGATCGGACTCTCTCACTCATCCGTGAACGTTTCTTTTGGCCACATATGCAGGCAGACATTGAGTATTATGTCACAAAAACATGCAGATGCCTAAAGCAGAAAAAGCCTTGTCATGAGACAAGAGCCCCATTAACAAACATGGTTTCGACCCAGCCCTTTGAATTGATTTCTATTGACTTTCTCCATCTAGACCGCTGCAAAGGAGGTTTTGAGTATATACTGGTGGTAGTAGATAATTTTACCCGATTCGCTCAAGCATATGCCACTACATCCAAGTCAGGTAAAACAGCTGCAGACCGCATCTTTAATGATTTTGCCTTGAAATTTGGTTTCCCTTCCCGCATCCATCACGATCAGGGTGGAGAATTTGAGAATCAGCTGTTTGAACAGCTTCAACGATACTGTGGCATCACAGGTTCCAGGACGACCCCATATCACCCGCAAGGCAATGGCCAAGCCGAGCGTTTTAACAGGACACTGTTACAAATGCTCAGAACGCTCACAGAAAGTCAAAAATCTAACTGGAAAGACTCTCTGAATAAGTTGCTGTATGCTTATAATTGTACCCGCTCAGAAGTCACAGGATTTTCTCCTTTACCTGTTATATGGAAGGTCTCCAAGACTGCCTGTCGACGTGTTGTTTGGACTGAACTCAGAAGCTCCTACCTGTAATCAGAAAGAGTATGTGGAGAGATGGAAACACGGAATGGAGGAGGCATATAAAATCGCAAGAGAGTGTGCTCAAAAATCTGCTGACAGGAGCAAAAAGAACTTTGACAAAAAGGTGAGGAGCACCACATTGCAGCCAGGTGATCGTGTTCTTGTAAAGAACCTAACACCACGGGGAGGCCCTGGTAAAATTCGCAATTTCTGGGAAGATAGCATCCATGTAGTTGTGCGACAGATGAGTGGTGAGCTTCCAATTTATGAAGTAAAGCCAGAAAAGGGAAAGGGACGATCCAGAGTCCTCCATCGCAACTTATTAATGCCTTGCGACCACTTACCTTTTGAAGCTGCTCTGCCTTCAAAGACCAGACAGAAACGAGAGTTGAAAAAGCCTCAAATCAGCCATGTTGAATCTGATGAGGAAAGTGAAGATGAACTAGACTTCCACTATGTATCACCACAAGTACTTCGAGCAAACCATGTTATTGAATCTGAACATCTTAAACCACTACCTACCACAGAGTCTGATGAGCATCCAAATGAGGTCCTGGAACAAGTTCCTGTTTCACTATCATCTGCTGAAAGTGTCCAAGAACAAGAGATCAACTTACCTGCTGATGAACATCTTCCTGTTTCACTATCATCTGCTGAAAGTGTCCAAGAACAAGAGATCAACACACCTGCTGATGAACACCTTGCTGTTTCCACGCCATCTGCTGAAAGCGACCAAGAACAAGGGATCAACTTACCTGCTGATGAACACCTTCCTGCTTTCACGCCATCTGCTGAAAGTGACCAAGGGGAACAAACGTACCAGCTGCCTAGGAGAGAAAGACACCCACCAAGAGTACTTACTTATGATACTTTGGGTATACCTACTTATAATGTCGGACAATTAAATGGAATCTTGCAGACACCGCAACAGAGCTTACCTTATGTGCCTGCTCATGGACTGTCGACCTGGTTACCGCCTGTTCAGCAGTACTGTTATCAATTGCCTTTTGTGTATGGAGCCCGCTAATCAAGGGCCATGAACTATTAAATTTGCACTGAGACTGTGAACTTTAGTGAAACCCAAGGTTTCTTTGCATTGTTGCAGTCTGACATCTGGAGAACTCATGGACTGTTTTGTATTAGGAATGTTGCTTTGGACATTTCTTGAGCTTTTAAAGGCTGAGAAACAGAACATGAACTGTTTTTTTCCTGAGGAATATCTCCTTTAAAAGCCTTTGAACTTAGAAATTTTGAGGATAATATGGACTGTTTGCCTTATGGACTGTAGTCTCGAGAGGCTGTTGCACTCTTGAAATCCAAAGAAAATATGGACTTTTGTTTCATGTCTTTTTCAATTTTTGCACTTTGAGGCACTTATGGACTCTTCTTTTTCATAAACTGTTGCTCTGTAACTATTATGTTCAGTACAACCTATGGACAGTTAAAATGCTGAACTCTGGCACTACAAAATTTGTGTGAAGCACAAAAGGGACTGCATGACTCTAATGTTAAAGAAAGAATGTCGAGACGACATTTATTTTTGTAGGGGAGTGTGTGACAGAGTGAAAAATATGTATAATTATATTTCAATAAGTAGATCAAAAAGTTCATAAATCTGTAAAATATGGGAAGTGTTCTATAGTCAGGATATGTTGAATGTGTTTAAAAATGTTTATAAAATGCAGATAAGTTATCTAAATAATTGTAGTTAATCGGTGATCAATTAGTTCGGCACAATAAGGTGTGCAATCTATTAGTCAGGCCTTGTTGAACACTAGGGGAGAGCTCGCGGTATTTCTCCATTACACATAAAGTTTGAGGTGGAGAAACATCCGAGTGAATGTGCTTAATCATCTTCCCTTTTCAGGTATTCATTTTATTTCTTTGTTAATATAGTATGAGTTGATGGTAAATGACGTTTTAAGAGTGTGCAGATGTCATGACGATATCGATTGCATTCTGATTAACATGTTTAAAAGTGCAATTAGTTAAGAGATGTGTCAGTTCTGAGCTCCATTTTGAGCATTAATGGCACGAGGCCCACATAATGGCGAGAGGCCACATGTTCAGTGATTACCATTACATATTTAGTATACACGCTAGCGATCAATGTTCAACTTTGTTTATTTGATGCTATTTGTTGATTTACTGGAGAAATGTGACTATATTGAGAAATGTAATTGTGGAAATCGAATTAACAAAGTGAGTTTGTACTTCCAGATGAAAGAATTTCTAAAAAGAGAGCATTTACATGTGGTATAGAATTGTGTGTTCTAGTTTATATCTATGTATCTGTTTAAAAAGACTTAAGAAGTGATTTCCATATATTTATAAAACAACTCGCTGTCTACATATTAATTGGGATGATTGATTGTAAAGGAGAAAAATAGCTAAAGATACATCGTTAACAGCCATGTCACAATTATTGAATGTTTATACAGTGAAGAAAAGGCCAATGTTGCTGTTTTGAAAAGTTGTTTATTGCTAACTGTTTAAAAGAGATTACACATAAAGTTTGAGGTGGAGAAACATCGTCGAGTGAATGTGCTTAATCATCTTCCCTTTTTCAGGGGTATAACACATGCCTTCGGAATCAAGATGTTCTGTGAAAAACAGCCATAACAGTGTGTTGCGTGCACAACATTATCACAACTGTGGGTACATGTTTTCTTAAAACTCCTGCTGAACCTTTCAAGGTCTCAAGAGTTGCATAAATAGTGTGTCTGCTATTGTGACTGTAGTGCTTTCCAATTTCAGAAGAGAGCTTTTTTAGTTGAGTTCAGTTTGAATTGGTGAGTAGTTTAGAATGCCTTTGAAATATCTTATATAATTTGAAGGCAAAAATTTACTGTAGTGTACAGATAAATGGAACTGGAACCATTTTCAAGTAGGACTAACAAAATAACATTGAAATAAGAGGCTTAATCTACATTTGAAAGTGGCCTCTTTATACTTTTTCATCACACTACCTAACAACTCACTATCAGCTGCAAAAAAGCGCAAATGCTATAAAATGTGTGCATGCAAAACCTGGCATGTCAGCGAGAAATGAAAGCAGGAGTAAAATAAATACATTTACACAGGTGGGCTGTCAGAGCACTGTGTGTCACTTTAGTGTTGTAAAAAGAATGACCTCCTTCACTCAACCCAAAATATTTCATCTCAAAGTGCAGCAAGGATGTACATGGATTATTATATCTGACAACACTGAGCTTAAAATAGCACAGGACAGGACACAAACAAACAAATGGGGCCTTCATAGGAAATTGTTTTATAGTTTGATTGAAAATAGTGCTTTAGTACTTACTAGTTATTTTTTTAACACAGATTTTTTTTGCTAATTCTTTCTAGAATATTCTACAAGAATAAACACCAGAGGCATGAGAAGAATTCTGAAGAGTCTAAAAACTGAAGCAAAGAGGAGAGCCCTAAATCTGTTTTGTATATGGAAGCCTGTTTCCATTAGTTAAAAAAAAGAATAAATAAATAAAAATGAAATAGTGAAGAAACGGTAATTGTGATTTTACAGTGTGACTTTATATTTCTCAATTCCAACTTAATTTCTCATAATTACAACTTACTTCTTGCAATTATGACATTATATTGACTCTATGATAGATCCTCATACTGGGATCTCATACTGAGCCAAATAAGCACTCCAGGGGTCTTTCACTGTTAATTCATCACTGTCACTTGAAGTTTTTCATGGGCTTTTTATTAATGATATTCATAGATGGATCACATGCCCTCTTGTCTTCATTTCAGTTTTTGTTAAACTTGACTTGACAGATAGCCGTAATATTTCACCTTTGATTTTAAAAGATATCAGTGAATGTACAAAATGTGTGGTTAGTGCCCTCGTAGTAAAACCCTTTGGGCTTCTCATAATACCTTTAGGATAACACCTGCCATTACTTTGCTGGCAAAGCTCTGGTATGTTTTATCGTGGCAGAGGTAAAGCAATGAATAGTTCAGCTCAGCCAAGAATGGGCTAGTGTGGTCATGCAGAACAGCATATTCAGAGACTGATGGGGATTTTAAAGAATTGCCTTGGGGACAGACAGGGTCGCACCCCCATTTCCTTTAACTGAGGTGGATATGTGCACAAAGATTGCCTGCCTGTAATGTCGCCTCTTCATCTTATAAGTGCCATTCGACATAAATGAAAAGTAGGAAATACAAAGTATGAACATGATAAATGTCTCAACTGGTTAAAGATTAACAATATTACTGAATCACTTGCAGCCTGATTAAAACAGTTACTGTTTTGTAACTTAAATGACCAAGTTCATAATAATAATGAGAAAGTGATGCTGAATTTTTATAGCTGGCTTTCTTTTATGCTGGCACATTTGCATATGTGAATCAATCATCTATGTACTTTATATTCCTGCCACAGGTGAGAGAATATTTCAATAGCATCACATTCATAACATACATTCATCTACATATACAAGCCAAGAAACTTTTGTCTGAGGACGTCTTATACCAGTCAAAAGAGAAGAAATATAATAATAGACCTAGCTGTGATTTTAATATAGCTAATGTTTTCAAAGCACACAATTATATTTTTATAATATACACAACAATTCTTCATCAGTACATCTGAACTTTGAATGAAACTTCCTGGCCCTTGGTTGACGTTTTCTAATCTTTGACTTTTCAGCTAATTTTAATTTGGTGAACTATTTCTTTAATATGTTTGAAGTGTTGAACATTTTCATTTTTCTCTCAGACACTAAAACAAAGAAACATCCTGGCCCTTGGTTGATTTTTCCTAATCGATTTGTGAATTTTATTAGATCTGTAAATTTGGTAACATGTGTTCTCTCTAAAAAAAAAAAAAGTATTATAATAATTTTCAAATGCAATTCTCTGATGGGTAAACATAGTATAGTCTTACTAAGTTAGATTTTTTTTTCTCTCTCTTATTTTTCAAACTGACCCGAAATATAAGCAACATTACTTACTGGATATTAATCATAGCTAAAAAATAGTGAATATGGTCCGACAGAAGTAAAAGCTTATATAATAGGTGTCTAGTGGGTCTTGAATAGGTCCTCATACTGGGATCTTTGGGACCTCAAATTTAAATAATGTAAAAAGTACATATAAATGAGCATAAAATATCCAACAGCCCAAACCGTCCATATGAGCAAAACAGAAAAAAGCAGTCCCAGCAACCCTAAGCAGCATAAGCTTTAACTAGATGTTGACCTTTAAGTACAAAATTCATTTGGGATGAGACTTTAGCCAAACTACAGGCTCTTTTTAATCTTGCATGAGTTCTGTACCTGCTGAAGAGTGGCGAGACTTTGCAAGCTGCATTGCATAAACTGTTGTGTAATGCCTTGAGAGGTTGAACCCTGAATGTCTTCTTGTGATCCTTTTTAAGGGCAAAGAGCCCTTTTTCTTACAGGTTTATAACTGCCTGTGCGCTTCCTCTAAAGCACATCCTTGTTCATGTCTCCTAAGTGTCCATTAAATAACCCAGACTTTTGGTAAAAATGCTGAGTAATGTGCTTTTCAGGCTTGAATTTGTTGCAGGCCCTATTGAAACCATAAACTTAATCCTGGACGTTTTATTTAACTGTTCATTCAAGCAGCTTTCAAGATTTTACATTGTACATGTGTAAATGCTGTGTTTACATGAATAAGAGTCCAAACAGCTGAAAAAAACTATCCACTGAACTGTGTGGAACATCCATTAAGATGCTATAGATATTTCAAGAAAGAGTCTCATCAGCACTTGACCATTTAACAACAAAATACAAAGACCAGAGAGTACAGAAAAGTGCAGCAATTATTATATTTCACCTGAGTCTTTGTGTTTTGCACTCTACCCTTCTCAAATGTAAATTAAAATGAATTAAAACCACTCTCAACCCACTGGTGGAGTTCTTCTTTCAGCGATCACTGTTTCAGCCCGCTTAGTATTAGAGGCCTCTTGCAAGGGCTTGCTATTAAAAGAACAATTTCAAGACAATTCCAACAAAGCCAAATCAGCAGAGGATGTTCAGGAAGATCTCTCAGCTCACACAAACAAGGGATTTGCACCTGTTGCATTTGTCTCCATGGATACATTTAATGCACCCTCAACAGGCACTGAATGTGTGCAGACTGAGAAACACTAATGCTAGAAATTATTCACATCTGCACCTAATCATTTGCCTCTGTACCATGGAAACATAGAGCTGAGGAAATGCAATTGAATTGCAAGAAAGCAGAGCATAAACATGAAATTTAACATATCTGTGGTAATTGAGTATGGCTTAACCTGTCTGATCACAACCAGTGAGTGAGATTATTCTGTCATGTCCAGGTCCAATGCAAGTATTTTATAAACAATATAAAATGTAGGCTAGTATTATCTGGTTTCGGGTAGACAGAAAAAAAAAATGCAATAGACACATCAGACCATTGTGAAATGCACAGCAGTTATTAGAATTTTTTTTTTTTTTTCAAATCTTCCTAGTAGGCTATATGTACCCAGGTGAATCAAGTAAGGAGCCATTCACACAGATCACTTAGATTAAGATTAAAAAAATAAATTTGTACATTCTGTTACTCATTAATATGCTAGTGTTACCTCACTTATTATTACACAGATAGCCTAAATTAAACAATTAAAGTTGCCTAATATGTAGACAATGTTGATTTGAGTTAGCCTATCATGTTATAGGCCTATGTGAGAAAAAAGAGAAACACGTCTGGGGGTTTGCGTCAAATTCTTTTGGTGGTGTAGCTATACAGTGCAAAAATAGCATGAATGTCTTTTCCTAAAGATAAATTGACTTCACCTGCAATGGAATTTTGATCTACGAGAACTGATCTTGCTTTGGTCATTTATTAAAGGAACATTTAACCACGCTCAAAGCAGCTGAGGGAGAAATTGCTATCTTACTTGCCCACTTCTTGCATCGTGATACTCCAATTTGCAAATTCAACCTTTACAAGGTTTTTAGACATGAAAGGATTGGTGGGTAAATTTTAAATGACCAATTACATGAATGTTGCTCCTTATTGGAAGTATCTAATACTGATATAACTGAGCAAAGATTAATCTAATCTTCAAGCACAATGGTGTTTTGTAAGCTTAGACTTTTTCATTACTTGCAAATGTTTAGGAGGTCTAAACTGTTGTTTTCATCTTTGTCGTCTTTCTGCATCATCTGCGTCAAAGTCGACAACCACCTTCTAGCCATGAGGAGAAGTCAAAAAAACTGTCAAGGACTGCAAAACTCAGGTACTGATCTCATTTGATGTTTATACCCTGGCAAAACTTTATTCTAAAGCATACTTTTTATTAAATTCAAGGTACATTATCCTCCTATTATTATTAAGAAGCTCCTTTACATGAAAAAATCAAATAACAAAAAGAACACAGAGACATTACACAACCAGAGGACTTATAATTCACTTGTTCTCTCTTAATATTAATATCAGTTGTTTTGCTGGCACTTTACATCTCAATGCAGATAAACATTTACCCCTTCTGTTTGAAAAAGCTTGATGGCACTGAATATAGAATTGAATAGTTGATGTAGGGAATAGGATGTTCTTGTATTTAAACATTTATAAACTTCTAAATGCTAATAGCCTATGTGAACATGACCAAATGACATAAATGTTTTGTCCTCTTCATTTTTTTAGAATATTTTTTCATTAGAAATCATTAGAAATATCAAATGTTAAAAGTGTACTGTTTTGTGTGCATCTACTCTGGTCAGGCTGAACTGGCCTATTTGAAAATCTGTAGCCGTTTGAAATGAGAGGCAACCACTGCATTTTAATCACAATCCAAAGAAAGAGGCATGAGCATTTTTTCTTTCTTTTTCTTTTTGTTTATTATTATTAATTCAATCGAACAGTTTCAAGCAAACAGAATGGTCTGACGTTTGCTTTCTGAAATTATGCTAAAAATTTAAATTCACTCTCTGCCAGTAGGTGGGGCTTAAGTAGGCTACAGCAGCGATAGGCCTATATAGCATTTCCTTGGTTACCGCTGTAAACAAAGCAGGGACGCTTAAACACTATTTTAATAAATATTTAATCCCATCTCTGGCCTCTGTTAACGCCCTTTTTATAGACTTCGTAATATTTCTACATATTTCCAGAGTTGAAGCAATGCAATAAAAAACCAAGGGCCGCTGTCCCTGCATGAATGACAGAGGGGAAAAAAAAAATTGGCCTAAATAAATACAATTATATACTATGCCAGATTGCCGGACCAACCCCGCATGATCCAGGACCTCTTCCTGTGAAATGTTTTGCTTGAAAAGTGTATTTGAGATCTATCTTCTTGGGTCAATACGCATTTTTAATTCAAATGCATTTGAACTGTTTGAAAAATAACAAGACTGCCGTGACGTCGGCGGGCCATTATGACGCGACATTCTTTAGAACGTTCGGTGAGTTAAAATGCGAGGCCAAACTAGATTGCAATTTGTAGCGAGTCGGCGATTGATTGTGAGTACACCCTTCACCTTGGATTTGAGGATCATATTAATCAATATGTTTCGTGACAGTTTAAGCAGGGGGAAATTATTATTGTCTCGTGTGTACGGTACAATGAGAAAATACATACGCATTCATAGTCCGTTTGAAGTTTGCTAATACATAAATCAACAATGATCGGGTCTGAATTGTATATATTTGCTGACAGTTATGTTCCACTACACAAGTGATATCCCCCGACATCTTAACTGATTAATAATACGTTATCACCAATACAACACCGGTCACCAATACAACTTTGCAGTTTAATTAGTCGAGGCCTTTTCCAGAAATCTATAACTGTCTAATTGTGCATGCAGTAGCCTTACTTACTTTGTTATGTTTAAAATATAACAACAACAATATTAAGAATAATAAACAAAAATGGCTATGGAAAACCGTGTATTAGAAAAAACTACATACTTTCACATGCATCTGCAGATTATTAGATAAACTGATTACAACACAAGTTAACTTCATCAGTTTACACATTTTTAAGTAGGCTCTTAGGCTTTTTTGCCTCCTCTGACAGACCGCCACTGGATGTGTGCCTATTGTAAAAACAATAGGCCTAATAATAAACAAATAAAAGAAAGAAGAAAAAAAAGAATATTAGTAAACTAAATCAACCAGCATTTAGGCTTTCATGTGTTTACTCAACTCATTTCTTCCCTTTTTCTTTCTCTTACAGAGTGTCACAGATAGTTCACTGTTGCAGACAACTGTTCAAAATTATACACCTTGTTTTGGATAACCTTGTTTTGGATACCATCATCACTTATCCAAGAATCTAAGCATGTCAGCCATGCCTACAGAACCCTTCATCCCCATTGATGAGCACATTGAGCTCATTATAGCGCTCCTCGCAGGGCGTTGGTGGGCGGTAATGGAGGTTGAAGACCGTTTACGCTCCTCATCTGAAAAGGGTGAGTGTGAGCTTCTCTTCGGGCCACTGGTGGGGAATAGTGGAGGAAGCACCTGTGCCCACTGCATTCCAGGAGGAAGCGCCTGCTCTGGCCATGACTCCTGAGGGAGCACCCGTGCTAACTGCATCCCCCGAGGAAGCACCTGCTCTGGCCAGGACCCCTGAGGGAGCACCTGTGCACACTGCGTACCCCGAGGATGCACCTGCTCTGGCCAGGACCCCTGAGGGAGCAGCACCTGTGCTCACTGCGTCCCCCATGGATGCACCTGCTCTGGCCAGGACCCCTGAGGGAGCAGCACCTGTGCTCACTGCGTCCCCTGAGGAAGCACCCGTGCTAACTGCATCCCCCGAGGAAGCACCTGCTCTGGCCAAGACCCCTGAGGGAGCACCTGTGCTCACTGCGTCCCCCGAGGATGCACCTGCTCTGGCCAGGACCCCTGAGGGAGCAGCACCTGTGCTCACTGCGTCCCCTGAGGAAGCACCTGTGCTCACTGCGACCCCCGTGGAAGCACCTGCTCTGGCCAGGACCCCTGAGGGAGCAGCACCTGTGCTCACTGCGTCCCCCGAGGAAGCACCTACTCTGGCCAGGACCCCTGAGGGAGCACCTGTTTCTGCTCCATCCTCCGAGGAAGCACCTGCTTCAGCCAAGGCCCTACTGAGGAGAAAAGTAACAATCCCTAAAAATATGAGGCTGTATCTGACAAGGGATGTCATTTTAACACCTTTGCCCTTAAGGCCTCCAAAGGGACCACCTGCACCAGCCAGGGCCCCAAAAGGAGTACCTGTTCCCTCCGCTTTCCCTGTGGGAGTACCTGTTCCCACTGTGTCCTCTGAGGAAGCACCTGATCCTGTTAGGTCACCCGAAGGAGCACCTGTTTGTTCCTCATTCCCCAAAGAAACACGTGCTTCGGACAGGTCTCATGAAAGAACACCTGTTTGCTCCGCATGCCCTGAGGGAACACCTTTTCCGGTCAGGTCTCCTGAGGGAGCACCTGTACCTGCCACCTCCTCAGAGGAAGCTACTGCTCCGACCAAGTCCCCTGAGGGGGAACCTGTGCCCACTGCATCTCCCAAGGAATCACCTGCTCCAGCCAGGTCCCCTAAAGGAACACTTGGGCCCAACAAGTCCCCTTGGGAAACAGCTGTGCCCATCAGGTCCCTTAAGAGAGCACCCAAACCCACTGGACCCCAACGGGGAGTACCTTGCAAAAGGCTTTGCCCATGGAGCACTGGAGCTTTGGTAAGTCCCTCCTATCTCTCATTTTTACTTTTCAGATTTATTCAGAAAATGTTTTTAGTTTTAAATTTCAGTAGAAGTTATATGTTTTTACATTTGGTCTAAGAGGCACTCATTAAAACTGCTTGTGCATTAAATTATGATGTCTGTTCTTTCAACAGGACGGTGTAGATGTGGATCAGCCACCTTCACTTAAAAAATGGTGTGTGGAAAAAGGTCCCATGGCCTCTCCAAGTTCCCAGCACACTCTGAAGAGACTGTGCCCATGGACCACTGAAGATGCGGTAAATCCCTCCCATCTGTTACTTTTACTTTTCAGATTTATTCAAAAAAAATCTATTTAAAATCCTTGGCACTTTATTTAACAATATGTAGTGATATGTCTTTTGATTTTGTCTGCAAATCTTTCATGCCAATGCATTACATGATGATGTCGGTTATTTCAACAGGACAACGTAGATGTGGTTCAGCCTTCTCCACACAAAAAACTATGTGTGAGAAAAGACCCCAAAGCCTCTGCTAGTTCCCAGCACACTTTGAGTAGAGGCAGTGCCTAAAGAGCGCATGACCAAAGGTTTGTCCCTCCTGTTTCTCAGTTTTACTTTTAAAAAAAATGAAAGACTGTCTTCAACTAAGCTACTGTTTTCTATTTGAAATTCAATATATAGGCCTACTTGAATCTGTGTTGAGTATCACACACTTTTCAATTCATAGACCCTCATGTTAAAACAGTATAAGTATTATGTCTTCTACCCCCTTCCAACTCATTAAACCTGATTTTGTCTGTTTCCTTAACAGGACAATGTACATCTATGTCAACGACGTCCACATAAAAAGCGGAGCATGCCTAAGGATAACATCAATTCACCCACAAAATCTCCACTTCATAAAAGTGTTATATTTTTCATGAGATCAGCCAATAGCGGTTTTTAACTCTCATGACAAATGTAAAGAAAGAAAAAAAAAAGTAAATTTACAAATTTTTAAATATCTATTAATTTATTTTATACTAATTTATTTCCATTATGTTAAATCATAAATTGTATAAATAAATCAAATAAAATGAAATTGTCATTTTATTTTTTAAATGTCACTCTTAGTCCTCCATAAAGGTGGCAAAGAAATAACAAGCAAAAATAAAATAACAGTTGGTTAAATGAATGGGCAATTTATTTTCTATCATGGTGTGTGATTCAGTGTAGATGATATAGACCACTGGTTTTCTGATATACTCAATGCCCTCTTTATCAAATTCCCAAATTCATTTTACGCATCACTTGCAAATTGAAAGTAATTACATTATGGCATATTTCACCCAACAGTATTGTGTTAGTTCATAAAAACATAAAGATTCTGTTCCATCAAATGTTATGAGAAATAAACAACTCATAAAAGAAAAAAAAACTTTTTGGATTTAATACTGTATATTTAGACAAAATAAACCAGTTCAAGATATAACATACAAACATTTTAAAAACGCATATAATCCAAAGGTGCCCACCAAATCAGCTCCTGGACTCTTTCCTGTTACTACCAGAAAACATGTCTAGTTCATGGTTCATATAACCTGTCTAGTTCAGATCTATAACTAGCTGATTCATTCTTTTGGACCTCACTACACTATTAGACTTCTGTCTCATTGGGCCCTTTATTAACATGCAATTTCCGCAGTTTTTACCTCAGCAGGAGTGAGTCATTGCTCCCCGCTCCTGTTCTTATCTCTCTTAAGACTGATTTCACAGTGTCAACAATTCTACAAAACTTTTGGGAGGTTATTAAAGACTAAAATTGATACATGTTTCACTACATGAGCTGAGGAGAATCAACATGATTGTTTTCTCAAATTAAATTAGCATTTTTGCTGCGGTCACATTTTTTATGTTGATTACACAGTATTGTATCAGGAATGTGGAGCTAATTTGTTATCTTCGGTTCTCATTTACTTCATCTGGATCACAGCATGTACTCTTGCCACTCAAAAGACAGGTGGATGTACTTAAGGCTCAAGCAATTCTCCAAAGTGACTCATTGTAACTGTAATTATTCTTCTTGCTGTCATGACAGGAATGGATCACCACTCTAACAAATTACACAGCAAAATAAACTGCACTTGAGCGGCAGTTTCTTAAAGTTCACTGCAGTATGTTCAGTATTAAGTGGAAAATAATTATACAATAAATTAATAATTAGATTCCGTGTTTTAATATTCTATGAAATTGTATGATGATTCTATGATCATAGAATTTAAAATCCATTTATGTTAAATTGAAAAACAATTATAGGAATGGAGTAAGTGTCTATATGAGAAAATGCATCTTATATATTTATGTCGCTGCATTTAAATATTCATGGTATGAGTGCATGTTGTAGTAAAATATCATAAGAGAAGCTCTGTGCATACAAATAATATGCAAAAGAGAGTCAACCTGAATAACTTACAAACCTCCCATAACATGTGCATGATCTCAGTTAACATTATGAAAGGCAATGATAACCGACTCTTTGAAGTGAATGAGCACTTCTTCCATTATTGTTCCATTACAGGAAATTATACATACTTCAAGTGGATTGCACCTTTATCAAACTAAGTGTGGCTGGCTGAGGCAAAGATGAATGAGAATGTAACATAATTTAGTAAATGACTCTTAAAGCGAGCTATTGCCCTGACAGTGAGAGATGAACAACAGCTTTCATGGTTAAGATTTCTTCCACAAGGCCTTTTAGTTTTGATATAAAAACAGGCCAGCTACTCACAAAATATTAACAGATTAAAAGAAACTGCACATTTTGCTCTGCATATTTGATGTGTTCCTTCTTGAGGGAATGTTTCGCTGAAAGACTGTGCACTGTCACAATCAGATTTCCATTTACCTCTGCATTTCAAATGTAGCTGTGTATATACGTAACGCATGTAAAACATTAAGAAACGGATTGCATTATCCCATTCAGACCTGTGCTGAGAAGATTTGTTCCAGTGTGGTTCTACATGCTTGCATGATTCCTTGCTATTGCTAGGGCGATAATGACAAAGGTTGCTGCTGTGTTATGATTCATTTCAGTGACATTATCAAAAGGATTTAATGATAACAATGGCCATGTGAATTAAGGGATAGTTGATCTCTCATCAACATGTATCTTTCTTGTGTTGACCACAAATAGAATATATTTTTTAGTATGTTGGTAATTAAACAGTTTTGGTTCCCAATGATTTCTATCAAAAGACAGAGACATTTCTCATCTTTTATCTTTGTAGTCACACAGGTGTTGAAGTGGGTTTTACGGTAAATTACACTAAAACCCCTAATCTCAAATACCTTGTGTAGTGGAAACCTACACTCTAAAACTGGGTTAAACCAACCCAATTTAGGTTGTTTTTAGCCCAATGGCTCGGTAACTATAAGAATGAACACATGCTAGGCTAAACTGACCCAGCAAGTTGGGTTGTTTATTTAACCCAATATGGGTTGGTTTCATCAGTTCATTTTTAGAGTATATAGCTTTTTTTATATTTCACACATAAATTAGTACTAATAGGTTAACTTAATTCTCTAAATCTTTGTAAAATACATGACACGCAACCACTAGTTTACATATCTTTCTTTACGTTCGATGAGTAGACTTTTATATTATTTTTATTTTATAATAAAGCATATTTTTAACGCGTATACAATATTGCCTACATTTAAACTTGTTTAACTAACATTTTAGAAGTAAATATAAACATTTACAAGCAAAAATCAACCGGTCTCTGTTATCCCGTTTCCGCCGTAAAGGTGCTGGATCTCGTGCCCCGAGCTGCTCTCGTGTTCGCCGGGGGAACTGCGAATCTCAGGCCGCCACCCCGTGTTTCACTTGTAGCCGAAAGGTACTGTGACTGACTCCATAACCTGCCCAACAGTGCACAGCTCTGAGAACCCATTTTAACGTCCAATGTAATTAGATTCAGCATTTGAGGAATAAAATTATTTATGTTATGCAATCCATCAGACGTTTCCAGCACGCGAAATGACAGACAGATGCAACACTCGTTGAGGTGACTGACATCGCGTCCCTGTACTTGTGTTCCAAAAATAAATAAATAAAGCGCTACAGTACAGTTACGATTAAATAAAACTAACGTATAACCTGTATTTCGCCGAAGAAATTCACAAATTCGGCTACTCTCTCCTGAAGAGAATGGAAAAATACCGCGCTCGCTAAACCGCTGGGTAAGTCGAGGGGTGGGGGAAGGGTGCATTGACGACAGCCACTGGATAATACAAAAACTACCCTGAAACTACCACTGAAAGAAATAAAGAATAGCCCAGCTTTATTTAGTGTAATGTAACAATTCAGTAAACCCAATAACATTTGATTTGTACAATTAATTTCTTGCAGCTAACTAGCTAGCAGCAATGCACATTTGTATGCTAAATTTGCTAACTTTATTTAAGCAACATGGTGTTTGCAACAGAAACTCTGTTTTTGAAAAAGACAAACGGCTGGTCTGCACTTATTTGTCGGTTTCTGGAATGTCTGCAGAGTGACCTACTGTAACTGTGACTGTCAGCAGTGGTCTGCATCTGTCTGCAGTGTGAACTGGCCTTTATAAACCCCAATTTAACAAAACACTAGCACTTCTGTTTTCTATCTTCTTAAAAAATTGTTTTGCATAGACCCTTACAAAATTAGCTGTGCTTTTATTATAGTAAAAGTGTAGTAACCATGTTGTTTGTGTGTTTGTTTATTTTGGCGGATTCATTATGAATAACCCAGTTTTACTGCAAATACCAGGGTTAAATGATTAGTGTGACAAAACCATGGTTAGATTTTGATTCCCATGGTTAACTATCTATCTATCTATATAGGTTTTTTAATCATGGTAAATTTTCATAAGGGCAATTAAATTAAATTGTGGCCAAATGTTTGTGTTATATTAACTCATTTTAATTACGTAAAACTGAGCAAGAAGCAAAAAGTGACTGTGATGTATGAACAATCATCAAACCCACCAACTTCCTCTTCATTCTTTGCCCATTATAGACAGATACTCATTTTCACAGAGGCTTTTCAGTGACCTTTATCAAAGCTACTGCTGAGAGTCTGAAGACATATGTTAAATAAAGCAGTTCTCGAAGCTCAGTCCTGACTCTGCTGACCTTTTAATAAGAATGTGTTTGAAAACCCTCCAGCACTCATTTCTAAATGGCCTGTTCACCCATATTTGACAATAGCTTTGACTAGGAAATACTGTCCTTGTTCGTATGTATGATTAGGTCCTTAAAATAACCTCATATTAACCCAGATGTGAGGCTGTCTGGCAAACAGCGTTCTGTGTTCCTAGGCTGTCAAAGTAATGTTCAGAGCCATACCTCTCATTCACTGCTGATAAATTACCATGCCTGTGTTTGAAGTATAAAGGCATCAAAAGCAATCTGGGTGATTAAATTGCAAGGCTTAGAGGATGCGAAACACACACAAACAAAACCGTCTGAATGCTGATGATGTGATCCAGAGCTATATCTGTAATTCACACCAGCACCATGCATCTGTTTCTATTATTTCCCACCAGGATCGGATACAGGCCCGGCAGCTGGCTGGAATTTGAACATAAAACAAACATTAGGTGGATTTTTGCTGATAAAGCAAATTTTAAGATGCTTTTTCTCTTCCAACCCTTCCACAGAAATTGTAGGTACACATAGCCATTAAGAACGCTATTTGCATTAGTGGTTTCCTTATGGAAAAATCTTGCATTATGATAAAACTATGAATGTTGCCAAATTTTCAATGTACAACAATGAAATGTGATCACATTATGTATTTATACTTTAGTCATATTCTCTCATACAGAAATGTGTTTCCATTTTGACAACTTCCTGGAGGCCTATTGAGACTCCTCTCTACTGCAAGAGCTAACATTAGAAGCGGATGCTAAATGTGGATGTCTGGGTTCTTTGGGGTTTTAAAGCCATCCCCTTTGTGTAACAAAACATACAGACTAATTATAACTGCAACATAATGATATTAAAGCTTATAATTTTCAGACTAAAAATTCTAACACTAGCTCAAGCTGAAGCATTCATGAATTCAAACTGTTCTGATTTAGTATACATTTTCTTTTCTAAATGGTCAGCATAACAATTTTCTGTAATCAAACACTTAGATGCCATTGATTTTCTTTGAAAATTTCTGACTGTAACAGCATCTACAGTCTATTTTTCTATCTGTCTGTCACTTTTAAAGGCTTTTAAACCTTGAAGGCAAAGCTTGACACACTGTTATTGCTATGGGTGCACTGATATTAATAATTTGACCAATATGAAGAAGCTCATTTTTTGGCCAATAAATGGCCCATATTACAGTTTTTCTAAATTGCTTTAGTTCAGTTTTCTTAGCATTCTGTAAACTGTAAGTCTTGTTTTATGGGACATCACATCTCTATTGTACGACGGCGTTTTAGTGCCATGTATATAAAAAAAAAAACTAATATTTTGAAAATAAAGTCAAAATTACGAGAATAAAGTCAAAATATTTTGAGAATAAAGTCAAAATTATGAGAATAAAGTCTAAATATTTTGAGAATAAAGTTGAAATGTTTTGAGAATAAAGACGAAATTACGAGAATTAAATCATAGCAATTAAAGTTATTATATGTTGAGAGAATACATGCAAATGGCTCGGATTAGGATCACCGGGAGAAGTTGCCAGGCCACCAGAATTGATTTGAATGAATGTGGGATTATTAGCAGAAATCATATCAACTGTCGCAGGGACAGTATGCTTGGAAATAATATTTCACGTCTTCGATTGCATTCGTTATTTGTAGTGCGCCAGCCACCCAATAATTTGTACTTTTGTTACTTTTAATATAAAACAAAGTGTCATCTTTCAAAATATGTCAGTTTTATAGCGAAATACAAACAATGTTGAGAATGTACAATGTGTTTTTCAAGCTCTTCAATGTGGCGTGACAGATCACTGTATTCATATGAATCAGTTCATTAAATTATACTGTTTTCTTTTTGAAAATTCTACTACTCCGCAAAAAATGTCTGTGGCAACCAACTTTCTGGGGCTCCAACTTAGTGTTGTCTTTTCTGAGGTATATAACATTAAGTGACTATTCACAAGCTGTTTTGTTCACGGTATAATACAGTAAATGATTGGATTTAGGCCTAATATTTCACCTCTTCAAATGCATTCATTGTAGCGCGCCAGTAGCCTAATCGCAATAAGCTTTGTTGCTTTTAATATAACACAGCTCAGCTTTCAAATTCTGTCAGTTTTGTCATGAAATACGAATTATAAATGTGGTTTTTCTCTTTATTTCAAGTTATAGCATGATATAAACATGAAGGCACATCAAAAGGCATGGAAAAAACAGCCTAATTTAATGAAACAAATGTCTCATTGTAATCATAAAGATGATTGATTCACATGATGCTTAAACTGAGGCAAATACAGCGATCTGTCAAGCCACATTAAAGATCTTGAAAAACACATTATATTGCAAGACATGTTGTTCGTATTTCGCTATAAAACTGACAGAATTTGAAAGCTGAGACTTTGGAAAGCCTGCAGTGCTCCCAATCATTTGCACGTGCAATAGGCTATACTCTCAAAACGTAGTAACTTTAATTCTTGTAATTTTGACTTTATTCTTGTCATTTCGACTTTATTCTTGAAATATTTCAACTTTATTCTCAAAATATTTTGACTTAATTCTCAAAGTATTTTGACTTTATTCTCATCTTTTTGACTTTATTCTCGAACTATTTAGACTTTATTCTCGAAATATTTCAACTTCATTCTCAAAATATTACGTCTTTAATCTTAGATTTTTTTACGGCACTAAAACACTGTCATACTATTGCATGTCAACAAAATGTGATGAATGTACACACAAAATGTAACTCATCCAAAACATTTATTTCATCAAAACCTATAGTTAGTTATCGTGTCAGTAAATTGGCCAGTGACGCCAAAAATATTTTTTTTTTAATCAACCCGGAAATATTTTTATATATAATTTTTGTTTTAATTTTTGTTGATAGTGTCTGTTAGTTGTGTCTGTCTTAATGCTGTTTTGTAAAAGTTTTCTGTGAAATACTATTGTACTACTGTTGTAACAATGTGTTACATATAAACAAAACATTCCATGTCACAGATATTAATGGAATATACATATCTGACAGATTTTGTTAGTCGAAAGCATAATTTTGTATGTGATGGCTCACACAATTATATAATGTTTTGAAGCCGTGAAGAATATGACAGTTTCACTGAGAATCAACTCATCAGTTTTGATCAGCAAACCTCTTTTGTTCACGTGTTTTAAAAAAATTTATTTGAGAATTGAGCCAAAGTAATTGGGAAAAACTGTAATATTTCTGCATCTTTGTAAAGAAAAATAGTGAAGTTAGGCAGCACAGTTTGCTTGAGAGCTTAATGTCACTGTAATGCTCAGTGAACATTGAACTAAGAATTTCTTTCCACTGGCAGAATCAGGACTAATATACCAGCTAATGTCGTCTGAGCGACTGGAAACAAGACAATAATTATAACTGTAACACTGGATGGGACTTACATGGGGAAAGAGGACAAAAATAGTTTTGATGAAAAATCAATGTGCCTGTTTTGATGAAAAAGCTTTCTGTTCTGATTAGTAACAGTTAGCTGCCTGACAAATGGGGGTTTTATCAATTTTACTGTTATCACAGTGGACAGATCTAAATGGAAATCAGCAAATAACATTTCAGAGTTTCACAGACCAGATGCAATGCTCCATATAGCAAATGTCTTGAGGATAAAGTGGTAGAATACAATATGCTGAATGTGTGGATATGTCTAAAAGCTTTAATAGTTTCTCTGTTTCACACAAGTCTCTGTGGACACTAATCTGTCTTCTGTTTTAGACTATAGCTGCATGCAATATGATTGGTCTTTGCTGCTCGATAACTCCAGGTAACGAGCTGTCTAATAGAGAAGTCACAGTCTGCTTATCTTCCAGCTGCAACACTCTCTTTTAATGAGCTTTACCTAATTTCCTGCCTTTTTTATGCGCTCTCCCATTTAGCCACTGCAAGCCCTTTTCACACACTCTATTTCCTGTTCAGCTCCATTTCCAGTCAACATTAGAGCTAATTCTAGCATCATTTCTCCCTGGAAGAGAGAAGTTTAAATGATAATGGATAATTTGGTCATTTTGTCGGCGATAACTAACCCAAATTGATATAATAAGTTGTCTGCTAAAGATACATACAGGAAAAACTTTGAATTGTTGATGTGACACCCGGACCTTCTGCTCAGGATTCTGAGAGTCACAATGGACTCACACTGGCCGTGCGAGAGCTGTTATTCAGCTCTAGCATTCCCTCATACAGTATATGAATAGTCTTTATTCTCCATTCGCTCAAAAAGAAAATGATTTCATGGGGTGAACAGCAAAAAGGCACACGTGTGGCCAAAAGCACTGAGTGCAATTGACTGGCTGATTTCTCATTAAAATCTCCATATTTCTTTGGTGTTCATCTGAAAGCCAGTCATGGCAGTCAAAAGAGTAGAACAGTTATGTTTAACTAGATTTTGCTAGGGGCTTCGGGTGGTTGCTAAGGTGTTTTATGTGAGGGCATTGCTAGGCAGTTTTCTGAGTGGTTGCTAGGATGTTTTTTTGTAGTTGTGAGGGCATTGCTAGGCATTTTCTAGGGTCTTCTGGGTTATTAGAGTGGATGGATGTTTATTAGGGTGCTCTGGGTAATTTCTAGGGTATTCAGGTTGGTTTCTGTGTAGTTGCTAGGGTGTTCTCTGAAGTAGTGATGTCATAGTTTGGTAGGGTGTTCTGTGTGGTTGTGAGGTCATAGTTATTTGGCACGGTGTTCTGGGTGGTTTCTAAGTGGTTGTTAGGGTGTTCTGTGTTGTGAGGTCATAGTCGTTTCAGAGTGTTCTGGTTGCTAAGTGGTTGTTAGGGTTCTCTGTGTTGTGATGCAGTTGTTGTGATGCAGTGTTTCTAGGTGTTCTGGATAGTTGCTAGGGTTTAATGTCATTTTAGGCAGATTCTAGGGTGTTTCTGGGTGGTTGCCAGGGTGTTACCATGCTATTGCTAGAGTGTTCTGGGCGGTTGCTCGGCAGATGTTTGAGTGTTGCTATGCAGTTGCTATGGCATTCTGTCAGGTTGCTTGGCGGTTGCTAGGGTATTGCTTTGTACTTGCTCAGGTATTTCTAGTATGTTCTGGGGTGGTTGTTAGGGGGTTCTGGGCAGTTGATAGAGTGTTCTGGGTGGTTGCTATGGTGTTCTGAATGGTAGCTAGGTTGTTGCTAGGGTGTCCTGGGTGCTTGCTAGATAGTTGCAGAAAGAGAGATAGATTCTCTTCAATCTTGCATGTTTTAAAATATCCCAAAAGCAATTACATTTTTTGATGTGATATGATTTTAAAGAGATTACCACACTAAACAACAGGGTGCAAAATATTGCAGTTTCCTGGGAACTGGTAATGCGATTTTTGTCTTTTGTCTACTTTTATGTTGTTTTTCTAAGAAATGATTTGAACAGCTGCAGCTCTGACATCATAAAACAGCATTACATGTGTGAGGCTGGATTCAGCACTGTCTTTTATGTAATGGCCTCACTGCTCTGAACTGTCACAATATCAACCACAAAAGCAACTCTCAGTTCAAAGAACTGGAGTAACATAAGTCTTTGAAATGAAATGTATTTATTGAAAACAGCAGATGATGAAATTCACTGAATGTAATTCTTAAAAGAGTATTGCTTAAAAATAGATCAGTTAGTCCATGTAAATATGTAAGTAGCTAAAACAGGCCCTGCTTATTTTATATAAAGTTTATATAAAGAGGTTGAAAGAGAGCTTAAGAAAATAGAGAGGTACTATGCGGTATATACGTCAGCAGGCCTGTCTTAATTTTTGTGAGCATTTTCATCATACCACCTTTGATATGAGACCTAATCATGCATTAAAGATGAGGTGAAAGGTGTAATTATTAATTGAACAGCTCAAGTCTAAGTTTGTCTCCTCTCTGGAAGAGTAATTTGAAGTGATGAGTTTGTGGCGTAGAGGATCTCTGCTCCTGTCTTTCATATGACATCATTCTCCATCATTGAGCCAACTGACACTGACCAGAACAACATTTGACACTTGACAGAATTTGAGTAACATTTAGCTCAATGTAAAGCTCAGCTGCTTGAAAAATAATAAAAATGTGAAAGTGTATTTTCTGGCGTAATGTCTCACTGGAAGAGATTTTCTGTTTTTTAACCAATCAATCAGGAACTTTATAGTGTTTGTGTAATATTTATGCCAGTTTGCAACTCTAAGAACATGCATATCTCCTGTTTTAAATGCAGTGTACAGTGCTATTTGTGGTTGAGCAGTCTGACTGAAAGATGCAATGTCAAATTTAGTGTTTGTAAGGCAAAAAATGAAATACAAGTATATTTCAAGTTGCTGGGAGACGCAGAGACAGCAATTTATGTAATAGATTGCATGGGATTTTGCAGACCACTGCAGAGACATAAGATTTACTGTTAATATAAGGGCTTTCTCCTCCCTGTTTCTCATCCTTTCACTTGCTTGGCTGTGATATCTCTGAAATAGGAGAGCTGTGTTTGATGAAGGATCATATATCTCCATTGTATAGGATGTAGAGTATGTCGATTTTTTAATTAATTAATTTTTTTGTGGTAATGTTAATGAATGATTAAGTGTCCATGAAGTTTACTTTTATATTCTGTTACTTAATTACTTCTTTTTTTTTTCATTGCAAACTACTACTATTTGTAAGCTAAAATCATGTATTCATTTCAAATACATGAGTGGAATGAGTAGGTGAAATTAATGAATGTCTTGAAAAGGTAGAGGTCAAGGCTCTGCAAGAAGTGGTTATTTTCTTTGCTTGTATTATCGCACCATCCCCTGGTCACACTCTGCCATTACAGGTCCTCTCTGTAAATAAAATAAATAATAAAATATATTGTTTATAATAAAAACATTTATCTTAATTTAGGCTAAATTTCGTTCTTGTAGTGTTGTGCTGAGTAGAGCAGAGACATGTGGAGAACTTTATGTAATACAGATCTCTGTGGTTTTTACATGACTACTCTTTAGTCACAAGGAGAACATTTTGAGACTAGTTCATAAATTGCAGAAATATAGCCATCATTATTCCCTGTGCTGGTTTTTGCTTAGCCGCAGGGTTTCTTTTAGACATATAATTAGCAGGCACAGAGCTTTCATAATATAGTAAACTGCTTTTATAGACTCCATGAGAGAAACTATATATATATATATATATATATATATATATATATATATATATGTGTGTGTATGTGTCTGTTACACTTAATTGTCACATTTTCCTGGGTAAATACATATTACATAAAAAAGAGAACAAATATAATTCTATTTTGTATTTTATTTAATATTTTTAATACTAATTATACATTTCACAGTGTCTTTATGCATTTTTATATTTATTCCAAAATAATAACTAAAGGCAGTAACAATTTGAACAATATTCTGGAAACAATTTACAATAAGGTTTCATTAGTTAACATTAGTTAACTACTTTAGTTAACATGAACTAAGAATAAACAATAGCCTACTTCTACAGCATTTATTAATCTTAGTTAATATTAATTTTAACATTTACTAATGCATTATTAAAATCAAAAGTTGTTTGTTAACATTAGTGTATGCACTGTGAACTAACAATGAACAACTGTATTTGTATTAACTAATGTAAACAAAGATTAATAAATAATGTAATAAATGTTCACGTTACTTAACTCATTAAATGACACCTTATTGTAAAATGTTACCAGTATTTTTTTATTTGTGAACTGATGTTCAATTTATTTTCGGGCCATCGTCATAAAAGCTCTGTAAACACTGCCACAGACAGAAGATATCTTTCATTTCATCACGCTGAATGCTCACTAAAAACTGACGCAGTCACCACGTTTTCAGACCATTTCAAGTTTTATTTTGATGAGACTCAAAGTAGTGGTATTTAAGCGGGAGAGTTGTTTACTTACTTTACTTTACTTTCATTAGTCAATAATGCCATAGGTGTGTTCGACTTCATGCAGCACTGTGCAGACCGATCGGTGGCTGACTTGAAGCAGTGCATGCCGGTTAGAAATTTAGTCCGACTTGAACCGGCGCCGACGCCACGTCACTGTCACGTGTGGCATCAAAGTACTGCGATAGCATTTCGAGAGCAGCCAGAGATGCACTATAGGCCTACTAGCCTGCCACCGGCTGGCAAGAGCAGCCGCTTGCAGTCGGGGCGGAATTAAAAGTGGAGACGTCAAGTCGGACACTTTCTGCTCCCAGTAGTGACGCTCTCACAGTGTTTGCATAGTCTTGTTACAGATAAAGTAAATTAAATGCTATATTTTTTAAATAGGCCTACACAGAAATGTTTTCATGAGCAACAGAAACACTTTTTATATACTGCTTAATTCAGCGCCATCTGTTCATGAATAAAGTTCAACATTAACATATACTATTTAAATACCAATAAAGTGGGGGTATATATGCTTTTATCAGTGTTTTATTGATATGCGTGATTCAATATAACAGTGCGACTACACTAAAAATGCTTTTACTGTTAAAAAAAACACAGATTTGTGAGCATTATTGAAATTGAATTGTTAGAATAAACACGCAACACACCTCGTGCTTGTCATTAGGGCTGTAAGATTCCGAAATTTTTGGAATAGAGTCCGATTCCGATTTCTGGTTCTGGAATCGATGGGATTCGATTACGAGAATCGATTCCTCTGTTGTTTTCGATTCTTTTTTTTTTTAGATCGAAGGAACCTAATCTCGCCATGACTGCAGGATATAAAGGTCGTAGAAAGTATCCTTCTCATAATATGAAGCTTTATTTGTAAAATATGACGATAAATTTCTATAGCTATGATTGATTTTTAAATTGCAATTTTGTCTGCTTTGCCCGTGAAATTAGTCATACAGTGGGGCAAAAAAGTATTTAGTCAGCCACCAATTGTGCAAGTTCTCCCACTTAAAAAGATGAGAGAGGCCTGTAATTTTCATCATAGGTATACCTCAACTATGAGAGACAAAATGAGAAAAAAAAAAATCCAGAAAATCACATTGTAGGATTTTTAAAGAATTTATTTGCAAATTATGGTGGAAAATAAGTATTTGGTCAATAACAAAATTTAATCTCAATACTTTGTTATATACCCTTTGTTGGCAATGACAGAGGTCAAACGTTTTCTGTAAGTCTTCACAAGGTTTTCACACACTGTTGCTGGTATTTTGGCCCATTCCTCCATGCAGATCTCCTCTAGAGCAGTAATGTTTTGGGGCTGTCGCTGGGCAACACGGACTTTCAAGATTTTCGATGGGGTTGAGATCTGGAGACTGGCTAGGCCACTCCAGGACCTTGAAATGCTTCTTACGAAGCAACTCCTTCGTTGCCCGGGCGGTGTGTTTGGGATCATTGTCATGCTGAAAGACCCAGCCACGTTTCATCTTCAATGCCCTTGCTGATGGAAGGAGGTTTTCACTCAAAATCTCACGATACATGGCCCCATTCATTCTTTCGTTTACACGGATCAGTCGTCCTGGTCCCTTTGCAGAAAAACTGCCCCAAAGCATGATGTTTCCACCCCCATGCTTCACAGTAGGTATGGTGTTCTTTGGATGCAACTCAGCATTCTTTCTCCTCCAAACACGACAAGTTGAGTTTTTACCAAAAAGTTCTATTTTGGTTTCATCTGACCATATGACATTCTCCCAATCCTCTTCTGGATCATCCAAATGCTCTCTAGCAAACTTCATACGGGCCCGGACATGTACTTGCTTAAGCAGGGGGACACGTCTGGCACTGCAGGATTTGAGTCCCCGGCGGCGCAGTGTGTTACTGATGGTAACCTTTGTTACTTTGGTCCCAGCTCTCTGCAGGTCATTCACTAGGTCCCCCCGTGTGGTTCTGGGATTTTTGCTCACAGTTCTTGTGATCATTTTGACCCCACGGGGTGAGATCTTGCGTTGAGCCCCAGATCGAGGGAGATTATCAGTGGTCTTGTATGTCTTCCATTTTCTAATAATTGCTCCCACAGTTGATTTCTTCACACCAAGCTGCTTACCTATTGCAGATTCAGTCTTCCCAGCCTGGTGCAGGTCTACAATTTTGTTTCTGGTGTCCTTTGACAGCTCTTTGGTCTTGGCCATGGTGGAGTTTAGATTTGGACTGTTTGAGGTTGTGGACAGGTGTCTTTTATACTGATAACGAGTTCAAACAGATGCCATTAATACAGGTAACGAGTGGAGGACAGAGGAGCCTCTTAAAGAAGAAGTTACAGCTCTGTGAGAACCAGAAATCTTGCTTGTTTGTAGGTGAGCAAATACTTATTTTACCGAGGAATTTACCAATTAATTCTTTAAAAATCCTACAATGTGATTTTCTGGATTTTTTTTCTCATTTTGTCTCATAGTTGAGGTATACCTATGATGAAAATTACAGGCCTCTCTAATCTTTTTAAGTGGGAGAACTTGCACAATTGGTGGCTGACTAAATACTTTTTTGCCCCACTGTAGCTCACTGCTTAGCAGGGACATGCATATCGATTCCCAGCTCTACTTGTCATCACAGAATCTAACCAATGAGTATAAAGTGTGTCGTCATCAAGGCTCTTGCAGCCGATTTTGAGCAACTGCAGCGCCTGACCTCGGCGGCTGGTCTCGTTTTGCTCTTGCGGTACTTTGATGGCACATGTGGTCGTAAGACGGCTGCAGCGCCGATCAAAGTCGGACAAATGTTCTAATCAGAATGCATTGCTTTTGTCAGGCGGCAGCCGATTTTTGCGGCACCGCATGAATTTGAACGCACCTATCGAGTCCCACCTCGAAATCGGGTCCGCTTAGGACCCCAAGTGATCCCATTAGGTGTGTTCGACTTAACGCAGCGCTGTGCAGATCGATCGAATTCTGACTTGAAGCAGTGCATGCCGGTTAGAAATTTTGTCCGACTTGAGACAGCGCTGACACCACTTGACTGTCATGTGTGCATCAAAGTGCCGCGAGAGCGTTTCAGCTGGCGCAGTTTCAGACACAGCTGTTTCAGGATTGGCCAGATTCACCACATGACAATGATCACATGTGTGCGTTTATTCTAACCTTTTCAATTCCAATAATGCTCACAAATCTGTGTTTTTTTTAACAGTAAAAGCTTTTTTACTGTAGTCGCAATGTTATATTGAGTCCTGTTTATCAAAAACACTGATAAAAGCGTATGTACCCCCACTTTATTAGTATTTAAATAGTATATGATTATGTTGAACTTTATTCTTGAACAGAGGGCGCTGTATTAAGCAGTATATAAAAAGTGTTTCTGTTGCTCATGAAAACGTTTCTGAAACGTCTGTGTATTTGACAGATACTGCATTTTATTCCCTTCATCTGTGATAGAGTATGCAAACACCGCGTGAGCGTCACTAACGGGAGCAGAAAGTGTGTTCGACTTGAAGCGGCGCTGCGCAGAATGATCAGTGTATCACATCAAAGTAGCTACCGCGAGAGCGATAAGAGCAGATGGATCCTTATGCTTTCGAATCGCTCTTGCGGTACTTTGATGTCATACACTGATCATTCTGCGCAGCGCCGCTTAAAGTCGAACACACCTATTGCCTCCTCTCACGTGACTTTCCCCCAGAAAAGTCACAGCACGCTAAAGGAGTTAGGTATAAACGGAGGTCAGAGCCAGCTCCAAATGGGTGGGACTTGTTAATATCCCCTACACCAGGGGTTCCCAAACTGATTCCTGGAGCCTCCCCAACACTGCACATTTTGCATGTCTCCTTTATCAATCACACTTGATTCAACTCATCAGCTCATTAGTAGCAACTCCAAGACCTGAAATGGGTGTGTCAGACAAAGGAGACATGGAAAATGTGCAGTGTTGGGGAGGCTCCAGGAACGTGTTTGGGAAGCCCTGCCTACACCAAACCCAACCCTAAACCTACCCTACCTCTTGTAGGTCTCCCAACCTCCTTGTGGCGTAAGTCCCTCCCACTTGGAGGTCTCCGGGCTCCAGCGATACATACTTATACATACTTGCACTAAAGGGTCTCTGCTGAAAGTCTATGGACTGAAGGGAGGCAAGCCTCCGCTGTAACTTTACCTGCAGGTGTCGCTGTTTGACAGTGTTACTTTATAAAAATCAGTGACTTTGATACTTTTAATGCCATATTTAGATTTGCGATTTATGTTTGTAATATCGATTATTTTCTCATCCAATTTTTTGAGGAGACACTGCCTCCCTTGCCTCCTCGGAGGAAATGCCCCTGATATATATATATATATATATATATATATATATATAATTTTTTTTATTTTATTTTATTTTTTTTTTTGATGGAAAAAGAATTCATGAATTTACACTAAGCATCTCTGCTCTACACTGCACTACACTAAAGCATGCTGTTTACATTAGGATGAGCCTTTCTATTATAATTATTATAATACATGTTATTAATTTGTGAATAATTAGAAAAATATAACTTTTAGACAATATATTATTTTATAATAAAATTAAGTACATACAAAGATGGTTAACCCATTGATAGGCTCGTTAGGTTTATATGGTTTAGGTTGGTTTATCTACTTGGCATGTTTGTTAACGACATCAAACTGTTTTACATAAAGAGGACAATCTGTACGTACACTAGCCTCGTTTAAAGCCCACTGCCCATAAATGGACCGTTATTCATTTAAACTGTATTTATATGTTATTCCATTGCAAATAATATACAGATAACTTTTTGTCTCACACGCGCTTCCGTTCTGCTGCGTTAGAAGGACGTTTGAGGGGTTGCCATCGGTGACGCGTCCCTACGCAACCAAACCCCGCCCTGGTTCTTGCATCTCCGCTACGATTGGCGCATATAATCCAGGCCTTCGAAAACTCGCAAAATGATTAGTCGAACCAGCTATCAATCTCCCACAAAAATCTATTTACAGTAGGTTGTGAGCGGATCAAGTGTATCCGTTCAGATTAAAGCTGGATCTCACTGTAACTAAAAGCTTTTTCGAGGTGGATTTTATGTAATTAACAAGCTATTTTGTCCAATATTTATTAGTTATTCCTCGGCGGAACGTTTGAATTCGTCTTGTTTCATCTGCCGAAACTGAAGATCCAGGAAAAATGTCTTCGGATGAAGACAGAGCGAAGGAGATTCTGAAGGGGTTTAAACTGTATCCTTAAGTGATGATGGGACAGATTAGCCTGTTAGCTACAAACCTCAAACTCACACAACTTTACAGTATAGCTAGCTATGTTTATTCAGGTGTAAATCTGGATTAGGTCATTGATTTATCGGTTATGAAACCAGGACTTCAGTATTATTGATGCTGTAAGAGATGCTGCTGGTTACAGTTAGCAGGACAAACTGGGAGGTGAACTATTTTCATTTTATGTTATGCTTTCTTAGTTATTATGTTCGATACTAGATTTCAGTTTCAGCAATATCCATCTATAAATAGAAATGCCTTTTATTTGAACAAACTAAGGCTATATTTGCGTCTGTGGTGTCAGACTGTCAATCGGCTGATTTTGGATGCATTAACACTTTTAATCGTCCAGCTGAGTTTTTAAACGGTTTATGAAATTTTGGATTTCATTCTGTTAAGTTTTTAGGCGGTATATATAAGCAGTTTGTTTGTTATGTAGTGTGTGAATGAATAGATGGTGTAATTTCTCTAATCCAGATTACGTCTTTTATTCTATAAATTGTATAAATATGCTTGTTTTTTTATATATGCATACCTAGTTACTGGCATATGAATTGAAATTTACTAGTGGAGTTACTTAGATTTGAAGAAAGTCATTTCTATGATAAGATTATAGGCACTTCCAGGCAAAATTCCCACAAAGTTTGACATTTATTTGAGCATATCAGCATCAGTAACTAACTGTGGGATGTTGTTCTTTCCTTCAGATGAAAGCTTGGTTAATGTTCACATGGGCTTCAGGATACTATGAGACTGACAGGCACCTGATTCTTGGGATCAGGTGCATTAGACAGGTGAAATCTCCTCACACAGTTTGTGCCTGCCATCACAATTACATAACATTGTCTAGTGTTTCTATAATAGGCTCTGTAAATCTGACGAGAATAATCACACTAGCACCAGAACCTTCTGATGGGGTGAAAGTGGCCATGTCTGGAACATTTAGACTGCCCTGTCAGTCCTGATGTACACTGTTTTCCAAATATTTCCTCAAGCAGACATGGGTCTACCCTGTGTGACCTTCTCTGGGAAAGCAAGGGTTTGTCTTACAGGCTGGTAATTCTTAAATCCTTGATTTGAAAGGACAGGGATTTGCTGCCTTATGCTCCTCACATTCAACTGTGTGCTGCTTTGAAGCAAAGCTGTGGAAAATGATTAAAACTTACGCAAATGTTTATCTTTCAATGAAAGGTTTGTGGACCGTAGAGTTGAACATCTGTAAGGAAATGATTTGGATTTACACTATTGTTCAAAAGTTTGGGGTCATGAAGTTTTTAAAATAAATTTACACTTCTATTCGGCAAAACTACAAATTACAAACATTTTATTATAAATTACAAAGCAAAGTATTCCATTTCTGTGACATAATGTTACAAAATAACTTTTGAACTTTTTAAACTCTCTATTTATCAAGAAATCCAGAAGAAATTCATTTCAGTTTCTGCAAAAATATTAAGCAGCACAACTGTTTTCAACATTGATAATAATAAGAAATGTTTCTTTAGCACCAAATCAACATATTAGGATGATTTCTGAAGGATCATGTGAAGACTGGAATAATGGCTGCTCAACATTTAAATGTTCAAATAAATGCAGCCTTGTTGAACATAAGAGATGACTTTCAAAAACATAAAAAATCTTACCAACCCCTAACTTTTGAATGGTAGTGTATGTTAGAGTGTCTGGATAAAACATTCAGGTATCATTTTATATAAAATATTGAAACTTTATTCTGTAGTTGTTCATAGTAAACTGGAGAATGGGCTGGTATGCCATAGATGTCACTATCTATTCAGAAACATCTTTTTATGCATAATGTCTATTATTGCATTGGCCCTGAACATCATTTTAGAGCACAGATTTTTTTTTTCAACCAAATATGTGTCATCTTAGTATAGCACAGCTCTTTATAGTAGTGTGAATCTGGTACAATGTAGTTACGCAGCACAGACCAATTTTCAAAGGCTATTTCATGCAATTTTATTTCCAGCCTTCATCATATTTGCCCTGTGTAGTTTTTTACCCCAGTGTGCCCCAGAGGTGACTACTGTGTGCAAAGCACCATCCCCTTGAGTGGCTACAAAAAACACTGTGTTAAATAATGAAAAAGATAGATATTGTATTATGTGCCAAATGATGCATTTAGAGATTTTGAAAATGTGTGGATTTTGTGTGCTTTCAAGGCTAGTTTTATGTTCCTCTTCCAGGAACACAGTACTGTGTGTATTTTTGGTAAAGCTTTAGAACTAACATAGCCTCCACTGCCATAATTTTTAATAAGGAAAAATATGATGCGTTTGATGTACTGATTTATTAATTTAATTTTATTTTTTTAACTATACACAGTTACTGTAGCTCTTTTGCACCAGTAACAACAGACTAGAAATGGAAACAATATGCAACAATGGATGACTTTATAAAAACGAATGCGGCTTCCATGAAAGCATTGGCGCCAAAGGGACTAATTACCTCGACAGTGACAGTGTTTGTGAGTAAAAGGGTCTCTCCCCTGCGACTCTCTCGGTGTGCTCAGCAGGTGAGATCCCACAGACATCTGTCACCAATAATCTCAAATGCAGTCGCCCGGTTCATCAGATACAGAGCCTGGCACTTTAAGGGAGTAGTTATTCATTTTTAGTGACTTCAGCTGAAATATATCACAGGATATAGCACATAAAATTAATTGGAAATACGAGAATCTCTTAACCTTTCATAATGTTGGAATTTGCCAAATTGATGTTTAAGCACATTAATATGAGTGGGAAACATCTAAAACGTAGTTGTTGTTTTTTTGTAGTTAATACATTGTGCATGAAAATATGAGATCTATTCAGTAAAGCTACCACTAAATAGTTTCATTTGGTTCAGTTTGATCATTTTGAGAATGAATCCTGGCTCATGCCTCTGGTTATTTGGGTCTCAGGATTCATTTCAAGTATTTTAATGCCTAAGAATAGTTCCATATAAATGTGCGTCTCCATAAGAATGAGTAGAACCAAATAATAATAGTAATAATAATAATAATTTACAAAAAAATTATATATATATATATATATATATATATATATATATATAATTTTATTGCTGCAGTGTGAGTAATATCTACTTTTTAATGAAGGATTTTTATGATGAGCCCTTTTTATTCCTACAGGAACAACTTGGGGATTTGCATTTGTTAAGAAGCATTTATGTGTCGCTATTAATGTTTGAGAGATAGATTAGGATTAGTGATACATGAAGCACACTTATGCAGCCCTGACAGAGGTCTCACGGGGGTTGGTAACTAGGGCCTGTGCTATGCACCTGTAATGACACATGCAGCCTGGTGTGAGTGTGCTTGACTAGCCTGAAAGGCTCATACAGGTGGTCTGAAGATGAAGAGGTCAGATGTCATTGACACAGAGTGGAGGACATTGTCACAATCCATTGTTAAGCTGACAGATCAGGCTGTTTTTGGTTTAAAGTGTGGTCTGTTTCAGTTAGCCCTACTGGGCTTGTTTGCTTTTGCAATTTATGACTGATCGCTGCTAAATGTAATGATTAGATGCTCTTGAATTTAGACATAATTTCAGGGAATATTTCACTCATCGTGCCTTTTGAGAGTTACTCACTTTTCTCTGTGGAACACAAACAACGAGCAAGATATTAAAGTGTTTTCCACACACAAATCTATAATGTGGCTTCAGAAGAGTTGGAATATAGTGCAAGTGTCTTATGGGCTGCTTTTATATTGCTTTTTTTTAATTTTTGGAGTTAAAGGCTGCTGAACATTATGCTAAACATCTCTTTTGATGAAAGAAAGTCAAAAGTTCAAAATGACACAATCTTCATGCTTATGTGAACTTATGTGAAGAAGTTTTATCTACTGTTGACGTCATGCAAATTTATCTTCTTGTCAGATGCCATTTTCTAGAATGTTGACCCTGATATCAGGAGACATTTACATTGTCAGTCTGTTCAGCATGCCTTAACTTGTCTTCAGAAACTGGATGAATCTTAGAGATGCAGAGACAGGGAAGGTTCTCTGGCAGGGAACCGAAGACCTCTCTCTTCCTGGGGTAGAACATGAAGGTTTGTGGTTCTCAGCATTACCTTGCATTAAAGATGTAAACTTTCGACTCGATTAAGCCATGTCAATTCTTTTCTTATGTCCACTACTTCACTGCTTTCTTTAGTGATGTCAGTGAGAGGTCAAGATCAGTTTTCAGTTCTGAATTTACAGAATGGGCCATGTCTGATAACTAATAGATTTGATTTTGTTTTTCAGCTCGGGTTCCTAAGAAGATCCTGAAATGTAAAGCTGTCTCCAGAGAGCTGAATTTCTCTTCAGCAGAAAAACTGGAAAAATTCCGACTGGAGCAAAAAGTTTTCTTTAAAGGCCAGTGCCTAGAAGGTTGTTCTAATTCTTTCTTGCACATTGCACTTTAGTGATAAGGAATAGCAGTGATGATAGTGTCTTCTCGAGCAAGGAGCTCCATATAAATGACTTCACTCATTGTCCATTGATAAAAAAGGACATAATCCATTTTAACAGTGACTACGTTTACATGGACATCAATACTCAGATTTTAATACGATTAAGACAATACTCTGATTAAGAGTCTACCATGTAAACAGAGAATTTTGATTACATTAATCCGGCTAAAGTCATAATCAAAGTAAACACAAATCGAATTAAGACATGTGGAGTATTCCTATTTGAGTCGCATTATTGAAGGGCAGTACAGACATGTAAACACCTTAATCACGTTATTACCGTCGTGTAGGACTTTTCGCTGCATTTTGCGACAGGATACACACACGGCAGTGGTCAACCGTTTGACGGCAAATAAAAGAGCTTCAACACCGCAGTCGTCTGTATACACTTACAAATAATTAACTGTACTTGAAGCTTTCATAAAATTAAAAATGAAACACCGAAAACTATATACGAACTATATGTTTATACGTGAAATTCTGGAGGGGAAGTCGGATGGCGTCGCGTGGTGACGTAATGACGCATGCCATTAATCGATCTATGCACTCTTAACATGTAAAACGGGAACATGAAAGGATTGTTCTAAAAGCAACCCATGTAAACACATTAATCATAATATTGTCTTATTCAGAATAAGGTAAATAATTAGATTACTGATGTAAACGTAGTCAGTGTCACCACTGAAATCCTGCTTAAACTGAATGTCACAAGACTGTAGTGTTAAAAAAGGGTTAATACACCACTTTTATTTCCTTTAGTAAATTTGGATGAAGAAATAATGAATACTAACCATACATTCTCATCTTTGCTACAGAGGTTTCCTACATAAACATGTTAACTAAACAATGCTAAAATTGGTCATATATAAAAAAATTTGATCACAATATTGCATTCATGTGACCTTTTTATCATAGTCATAGTCTAGTTTGATTTAGATTTAGTGCAGTCCAAATCACCGGTACAGGTAACTTGTGAAATATTTAAACGTTTACGCATATATACTATTCCTAATATTTTTGAATAACCTGAACAGTATAGTTTAAATGCAATATTCTAAGATTTCTTTCAATAAACCATTTATTACACATTCACCACTGATTCACAGTGTAACAGTCGGCCATTTAAATTTGTGGTTTTGTGGAATTTGACTGATATTAAATATGAATTTCCAGACTTTACTTGTTAGGTTACTTTATCTGTGTAATTTGAAAACCTTTTGCATTTTGACTTTAACAATTGAATTGAAAATATTTTTTGAAAGCTTCATTGTGAAAACAAAGCACTTACACGTGTACCTTGTCTTTTTTTTCAGAGTGGTTTTTTGAGTTTGGCTTTGTGATTCCTAATTCTACAAACACATGGCAGTCTTTGATAGAAGCTGCACCAGAGTCACAGATGATGCCTGCAAATGTTTTAACGTAAGAGTTTTCTTGGGTAAAAAAAAATCTAATTAGATATTAGTAAAAGTTGCTCATGGATTAATCACACATTAAATTTTGTCTCTTGCAGTGGTAATGTTATTATAGAGACCAAGTTTTATGATGACGATCTTCATGTCAGCACGTCCCGGGTACGACTCTTCTACGTCTGAGACATGGAACCTTTAAACATTTTTTTTTTTTTTTTTTTACTGTCACTCCAGAGGATGGACCCATCACTACAAGTTTGAATAGCCAGAGGAGACATTCTACATACTGAGTATTTCTTCTGAGGCGCTTTGACAACAGCATTAAAGGGAACATTTCAGTAAAACCCAGTTTCAAGACAAATGGTCACACCAGTTTTATGGCAGATAAGGACTTGTACATAAGAGCTATCATGCTCATGACAACCTGGTTGTGTAAATTACCTGTTTGTATATTTTTCTTCTTCTCCTTCTATAATTCAATCCTGCGATGTACACTGCTTCCTTATCAGCTGTTTTTAAAAGGTTTGCTCCCAGTCTGTGGTTATTCATGGTCTTGTTGTTTTTTTTAGTTAAACTGTAAGATAGGCTGTGTTTTAAAATAAATGATATAATTATGGATTAAAATATTCATATTAATACTTTCTCTCTGGCATTTCTCCCACAAGTCTTTCTCGGCACAACGAGTGAGCTTATAAATATTTTCGTGGCCAATTTTAATGTCACACATTACATGTCCATGAACATGACATAAAATAAGTAGAAAATAAGAACAAATCAAAAACAGTTAAGATGTTTTAAAACAGTTTGTGCATTCTGATTTTTACATTAATCACATAGAATTAACTAGAGCACAAATCTTTATCCATTTAAAATATCTTAATGTCTGTCATTTGGGCCCAATTACATCAAATTAGTTTTAAATGAAATATATAGTCTTGGATATGACCTAGCATATAACTACTTTATAAAGATTTGCCGTTCTCTATGAAGTAATGTCCAAAACGTGTATATAACCAAGAGTACTACATTACCCAGAATTCCTTCCGGTTTAAGCGGAAGTTGTTCGTGACGACCTTGGGTAGCACTTGCAAGCATGGCGAATAAAGAGCCTAACGTGAGTATACTGTCTTATAACTTAAGAAATTTTATTTATAACATGCTAATTTTATAAATGCTCAGTAATGAAAGGGGCAACTTTTTATGCACTGTCACGTTCAGCTTGGCAACAGAAATCGGAGGAGAAACAGAGTGTTAACGTTACATGATCAGTAACCCTGATCTGCTCATACACTAAAGCACATTTTAAGCCTAAACGTGCTGTCAGAGATATAATCTAAAATTAGACTTATTCATAGGAAGTTAAATGTTAATAGTTTCTGAATAACATGTTTTGACGTTAGTGAACTCCTGATACCGGCTGCTCTAAAAGCCTCTTCGGCCTTTGACTTTTAATATCAACTGTAACAACTAGGTAGTTATTACATACTAGATACATACTAGGTAGTTGGTGTAGACTCACAATCAATTTGGATATTTTCATGCACGGTTTCCTAATTTTGTTTATCGCAGTTCCTTTGCTTCCATGATCTGAATCAGTCATTTTCCCAGACAATGGTTATTAATATTAACACTTTAATAGAGCAATAACGTTGGAAAATTATTGACATGATTAAGTATACCCATTAAGTGTCAAATGATGGCGCTGTAGTAACATTTAACCCTTTTGGTAAGACCCTGTCTGTGAAGATTTTATTATTGATATAATATTGTCACTGTAATTTCCACTGAAAATGAATATTATTTTTTTGTAATCTCACAGAGGTTGCTCCAGAACCTAAAGGATCTCGCTGGACGCATGTCCTCTGGTTCAAAGGGTGCTGGACTTGGCCTGAAGTTATTAATTGGAGCAGGTGCACTTGCTTATGGAGTCAAAGAGGCCACATATACAGGTAATTCAGTATTACCATAGTGTAAAGTATTACTTAAAAAAGGTATTAGAAATAGAGCTCAGAGGTCTAGTGCGGTGTATTTATGCACTACTATTCAAAAGTTTCTGATCAAGATTTTGATTTTGAAAGAATTTACTTGAATTCAGCATGGATGCATTAAATTGATATTTATTTTAAATAAATGCTGTTCTTTTGAACTTTCTATTGATCAAAAAAAATCTTGAAAAAAGGATATATATAAGTTGCAAAACTGTTTTTTTTTTTTTTACCTTAATAAATTTGGCATATTAGAATAATTTCTAAAGGATTGTGTGACACTGAAGACTGGTGTAATGGCTGCTAAAATAATCTTTGCTTTTACAGGAATTTTGAACGTTAAACTTTTGAAATGAATGTAATGAATTTAGAGGACTGGTAATGCCATCACTCACACAAATCATCTTGTTTTTAGTGGAGGGTGGTCAGCGTGCAATTATCTTTAATAGAATTGGAGGGATGCAGATGGATACAGTCCTCTCTGAGGGTCTCCACTTCAGGTAATTTTTTTTAATGACTTGTTGAACAGTTTTCTATACTTGTTCTCTTTGAAAGCAAACCAAATCTCTTTGAAAGCAAAATCAAATCTCCCCCTAATAAAAAAGGAAAGGTGTAGCTTTAAAAGTCTAAAAAAAAAATTAACAACATTGTTCTTATAGGATACCATGGATTCAATATCCAATCATATATGATATCAGAGCCAAACCAAGAAAAATATCATCTTTAACAGGAAGCAAAGGTAAATTTTTGAATTTTATTTAATTGTCATAGTCATGCTTTTTTTTACTTTCATTTCAACATAGTCATAATTTGTTCACCTTATTTAAATGTGGCTACCAAATCTGTAAGTCTTTAAGTTGTTATTTCTTACATGAATATGTAATGTGGTCAGACCTGCAGATGGTGAACATCGCATTGCGTGTGCTGTCACGACCTGTGGCTTCCAACCTTCCTGTCATGTACCAGCATCTGGGGAAGGACTACGATGAGCGTGTGCTGCCGTCCATTGTAAATGAAGTTCTGAAGAGTGTGGTCGCCAAATTTAACGCATCCCAACTAATTACACAAAGAGCCCAGGTTAGTATTATCTCACAATCTGTTACTCAGTTTTGAAAGACATATTTTAGATATGAACCGTCCATATTCAAAAGAAGGCAAATCTCACAATTGCAGTCTAAAAATGATTATATTCTTAATCTATCTTCTCCACTGATTTCATGCAGGTCTCTCTGCTCATCCGACGGGACCTCTTTGAGCGCGCTAAGGACTTCAACATTATTCTCGATGACGTGGCCATCACAGAGTTGAGCTTCAGCAAGGAGTACACAGCAGCTGTGGAGGCCAAACAAGTTGGTAGGTAAAATTAGGCTCTGGTGTGCTGTAGCATAGAATATGTGGGCATAATTATTGTAATAAAATTGTTTATGGTCTTCCAGCCCAGCAGGAGGCGCAAAGAGCTCAGTTCTATGTGGAGAAAGCAAAACAAGAACAGAGGCAGAAGATCATCCAAGCTGAAGGAGAGGCTGAGGCAGCCAAAATGGTTTGAGCTTCTTACCTAAAAATATTTACTTTTGCCAAACACTCACAAGTCCACATGTCATGGGTAATTTAAAAATTTTATTTTTAAAGGGGTCATATGATGCTGTTTTAAAGATCGTTGTTTTGTGTATTTGGTGTAACAGAATATGTTGACATGCTTTAATGTTCAAAAAACATTATTGTAGGTCCTCTATGCCCCACCTCTCTCAAACGTGTCGTTTTCAACAAAGCCCCTCCTTCTGACAAGCGCAGTCTGCTCTGATTGGCCAGCTGACACAATGCATTGTGATTGGCCGAACACCACAAGCACGCGTCGGAAATGTAACGCCCCTTACCATAATCGCGAGCTTCAGCTTTCAAAGTAAATATCAAGACAGTTAATAATGTCGTTAGTTTTACCATCAGTTCAAGCCCGAAAGGGGAAGAGTTGTGTGATGCGTATGTATTTGCAGTACACAAGCCGCAGTTGAGAAAGCTGACGGGCTGTACACTCCGCTGTGGTGTGACCCTGTCTCTCTCTCTCTTTCTCTCTCTCTCACACACATACAACGCGTTACTCTACTCTGTGCAAAATTCCACATTTGAACAGTTAATAGCCAATACTTAAACTAATAACAAAACATACAGTTGCTGAATCAGAAGTGCCAGATTGTCAGAGCAAAGTCGTAATTGACCCTTTTTTTTCTTCATTTTTTTTAAGAAATAGCCTTTGTGCACAGCCAGCCTTGTACTCTCCTTGGTTCACTCACCTTGGTTCAGCTGTCATCCATAAAATGCGTTGCACAAATTCGCACATTGCTGTTCTGTTGTAAACAAATCTTAACCAATGATTCCTATATGCATCTACTTCCAGAAGGCCAAATAAAGTGCTTTTGCTTTCACATAGAAACACACAGCATCTCTCTGACATGACTGCATCAACACTACTGCGATTACTGAAACCACACCTTCTTTCTTTGCGTGAACATTTGGGCGGCATTACGCAAATATTTCCACATCGTGATGTTGACATGTGGGGGCGTTTTAGCCCGGTCTGGATCAGCCTTCTCTTTTAGATAGAATAAATCCTTTTGACTTTAAGGTTTGTAGCTCTGCAGATCTTATACATGCACAAACAGCTACACAACACACTAAAGAAAAGGAAAACAAGAAATCGCATCATATGACCCCTTTAATTTTCTTATTTTGTTTATTATGTCATATTATTAGTATGTTATTATTGTATTTACTGTATTTACATACATATTATTGTATGTCATTGTATGTATTTATTGTATTGTTATAATTATTATATTAGAATAGTATTATATAATGTAAGTATTATTCATGTAAGAAAATTTATAATATGAGAATTATTTCCTCTATAAATATGAGAACTTAAGTTTGATCTGATCTAATTCACAGTTAGGGGAGGCTGTCACAAAGAACCCTGGATACCTTAAACTCAGAAGAATCAGAGCAGCGCAGAATATCGCCAAAACGGTACGATGTTATTATTCACTTCATTTTATTTATTCATTATTTTTTATGAGTTTTCCTGATGTAGATGGTACGCTTTGGAAAAAAGGTGTTTTTCACCCATGTAAATATTTGATGTTCACTAGCAGTTCTGCCAAAGTTCAGCTGGGCTTGGATGGCTTTTTTTGGCTTAACATTTATTCAATTCCTTTTGGAAAAAGCTGAATGTTTTGATGTCCTTTCTCAAAGCCCTGACCAGATGAAGGTTGTTTTCCAGGTGGCGGCTTCACAGAACAGGGTTTACCTGAGCGCAGATAGTTTGGTTCTGAATCTACAGGACGACTCTTTTAACAAGTAAGAGAACTATATGCCTCTTCAAAAAGAAAAAGTGCATTTTTGTGATTTATTCATTAATTACATTGGCTAAAAATATAGTTGATGCTGACAAAATCTTCTTTTTGCATTTCAGCTTGTCTCTCGGAAAGAAGTAACCCATTCAGAAGCCACTCCCATTCCAGTTGTCAGAGAGTATATTACAAGTAACCGTATATGTGTCCTTTGAGATGGCATTTTCTGATTGAGTCACAAATGAATATGTCAGTCCAGGGAAGACTCATTAAATATCTAATGGTTTAGTCCTGGTTCTTCAGTTAGGCAACAGTGTACTGTACCAGATCATTTAATTCTTTTCAACAGTGATTGTTGTAACAGGAAACGTGTCTTCATATGTCAACATTAGATGAGCTCAAGGTTGGTTGAGAAAAAAAAATCCATCCATTTTCTTATGAATGATTTATGTCTTTCATGAAAAATAACACACAATTGTATACAGTGTGACTCAAAAGGACACCTAATAAAAACTTTAATATTTCCAATCAGTTGAAGTTCATAAAGGCTGCACTTTTGACAATTGACCTATCGGTAAGCCCCGCCCCCCTTAGTTACTGTTGCTCCCTCGGACAAACAAACGGAGTTGCTCACTGTCTTTCAATGACAGCTGCAGTGTGAAAACCTTGTCCCACGATGTTTTTGCACAATTTTGGACACAGAAGGCCACCAAATGGAAATTAAATATTCCATGGAGGGATTTATAAAATATTTAAAAATAAATACGGTGGGTAACTCGAAGCGAGGGTTTACAGATCACAATGTAAGCGGGAGAAGTCTCATATTACGGTCGGTCATCACGATCGCGGATGACAACATGCAGGATCAACACTGTTCATGTATCGCAGGGTACGATTAAATTAATGTACATTTAACCAGTTTAATATGGAGAGGTACTGAAATGTAGACCTTCGTTTGTGTGTTTTTGACCTACACTGTACAAGACGCGAGAACAGTCCGCTATTTAAGTTTGTACATTAGCATGGACTCACTAACTTTAACGGTAGCTAGTTTTAGCCAGAGATACCTTGCTAAAGCACAAGATAACATTAACGTTCTGCTTGAGCAGATGAAAACTGTAACTTAATGAGTGTATGACAACCAGAAAACGAACGTTTTTGTCTTCATTTGTATTGGGGTGAATACTTGGGAACATTTTGCTGTTTTGTTTGGATTCAGGAAATGTAATAAAATAAATTCCATTGCCCATCCTCTCCGGATATCTCGAATCAGTATTACAAGTGCCCCAGGCACATCGTTTTACCATTTTTGCTGCACAATCACCACAAAACCGACGAGAACTCGCGATCTTCCAATGCTTTTCTATGGCGCTGAAACCTAAAGATGTTAGTGATGGGTCGTTCTTGAACGATTCGTTCATTTTGAACGAATCTTTAATGTGACTCGGGAAGAACGAGTCGTCTCAGGGAGTGATTCGTTCAGTCGCGCATGCGCAACATCCTATAGGTTCTGTACTGGAATTAGTTCACCTGTTTCGAGTCTTTGGGTTTGAGTCGTTCGTTCATCACGTGACAGCCTCATACACTAACCTATGCAGTCAGAGCCGGAAAGAGAATTGATTAGTTCACCTCCCGAGTCATCGGGTTTGAGTCGTTCGTTCTTTTGTCACGTGACGTGACAGCTTTGGGCAGAGAAATTAGTTAATTTACAACCTTCCTTACAAACGGGTGCATAGTCATTATTATTATTATTATTATTATTATTTACTCGTACAGTTATGTGATGCATTTCTGGTCTCAAATTATTGCTTTTAATTTCTGTCACGATGGTTCTTTTCCATAATACTGAATGTAGTAATAAAGATAATAAAGAGTTGGTTATGTTTTAATTTAATCTTCATAAAATACAATACCTTGTTGTATTTATGTCTTTTGAGTTAACCCTTTAGATTAGACTATAGTGTTACTGACTATATTTTTGTAACATATGACACTTTAGACATTAACACTGTGTACACACTCTTGAATTGTTTTTTTATTGTTTATTTTTGTGCCAGAAAAATCTTTAGCAAAGAGGATAACTATTCCAAAATGAATTAAAACAATTTAAATAAAAAATACAAGAAAATTAAAATATACTAAAGCCACAGAGCCAGATCATAACCTTAATATTTTAAACTAACATTAATCATTCATATTCAAAATGTTATTTGCTTTCACTTTATGTCATTGTGTCTTTTTTGACCAATCTTCTTATACAAATATTAGACCAATATGTCAAGTCTGCCTAGGAAAAACAATTATACCAGCAAAGTCAAAACTGGAGTAAAAATGAACAAACTATAAGTGCTTTGTAATTTTAGGCTTGGATTTTTTTATTATATAGTTATATTATATGTTTATTGATAGACAAAGACAGTGAAAAAGGACAAATCAATCAATATTTTATTTATAACAGGGTTTTATTTATTTATAAAATAACACAGATCCTCAAGAAACAGTAACAAAAACATAGTGACAGAAATGAACAGACCTTTCTTTTATTTCTAGGAAAATGCTTATTACACATATTTTGATAATTTTATGATAATTCTTAAATATGATCCAACATACAAAAAAATACAGTTTTACTTTATGGTATTTTACTGATCCGGCAAGTGGTCACGTGACAAAAGAACGAACGACTCAAACCCGAAGACTCGAAACAGGTGAACTAATCGATTCTCTTTCCGGCTCTGACTGCATTGGTTAGTGTATGAGGCTGTCAAGTGATGAACGAACGACTCAAACCCGATGACTCGGGAGGTGAACTAATCAATTCTCTTTCCGGCTCTGACTGCATTGGTTTAATTTATGGGGCTGTCACGTGATGAACGAACGACTCAAACCCGAAAACTTGTCAGATAAGAGGTGAGGTGAGCTAATCAAGACCCAGGTAAACGATGAATTAATCTTTTCTGTTTCTTATAGCATTATAGTTTGTATTGTTTGTAGTGTGATCAACGTTTGCATAAGTAGTAGATGTGTTAGGGAAGTAGCACGTAACATTTTAATTATATTTTGCTAAAATGAACGAAATGACTCGAAAAAAGATTCGTTCATTTTGCTGAACGAGACTCAGTAAAATGATCCGAACTTCCCATCACTAAAAGATGTCGGAGTTCCGGTCCCCGTGCAACTGATACTCGACTGCTATTGGCTCATCAACGTTCTAGGGGAGGGGCTTACCGATAGGTCAATTGTCTTGTTGTTTCAGATTAACCTGGAATGTTTTAATTCTAAAAACATGTTTTCAGTTGTAAAGGTCTTTACACACTGCCTCCGAAACTTTCGTCCGTCAGAAAAATTCAGATCGGGTTCGATTTTCTGCGTTTTTGCATCAGTAGCAAGTATTTTGATAGGAAAGGATGACAAATATGAAAAAACATACAAAAATGTCGGACTCCGTGTGCAAGGACCTTTAGTATGAAACATTTTTGGTATTAAACTGGCCTGCCCTATAAAAGCATCACTCCACCTGGTTCTGGTTACTTTAGCAGTCTAATCCTGCTCTGTCTACATCTCTACTTAACCTTTGAACTGCCTCTTTCCTCCCCCAAACCTCAGTAAAGTAGAGTGGGGCTTGTTTGGTTCTGTTGTTGGCTCTTGTGTGTTTGCGTTCTTTGAGAGGCACCACTGAACAGATGCTGAGCCTTTGTCAGACTTGCTTAATCTCTTCGGAAGTTTCTTCTAAAAAAATAAATATGGTTGTTTTGCTCTAAATTCATTGGCCAGCCAGCCGATTAATCAGATCATGGCTCTCAGCATTGACTATTAACTCTGCCTTCTTGGCTGTTTACTTTAGGTGTCCACTTCCCTCATTTCAGTTCCAAAATTGACCCTTATCAACTGAAAAGGCACACTTTGAAAATAATTAAATATTTTGAAAAGTGTTCGTATAACTTCAGCATAATGTTTAATGTAGTATGCACAGCAGGTTAATGCAATCTTATTCTTGGCGGGCTTGCTTGCATTGGCACAGAGTTTTTTTTTACGTCATTTTTGTTTTTCTTCACAATTTCTGGATTAAAAACAGCTGAAATATGCAAGTCTTTTTAAGTAGTTCATCTAAATCACTGTTGAAATTCAAAACAACTTTAAATTCAAACTTATAATTATATAGAGCTACAAATACATAAATTATATACATTTAAAAATATATAATTTAAATGATAAAGCTAAGATTAATATATTCAATTTGGTTTAAAAGAATAAAACGCAGAATTTGTTAAGCTTAGCATAGAAAAAGTTTTCAATAGGTAATATCAGAAAGGAATAAAGACAAAAACAACATATAGGCAGTCATACAGTGGTCAGAGGGGATTTGTCACTATGTGTGATATGGTGGTGTGTATGATTATATTTTAAAGTAGACTCAAGATTTGAGTCTTTAAGTGTCAGTACATGCAGGTGCAGTGAGTTTGAGCACTGCAATTTAGATTTATTAAAGCTTTATGAGTAATTATTATATAATTACTAGGGTGTTAATAGCACAAAGATCCATTAATAATTCAAAGAAAAACTGGACCAAAAAACAGGAACATCATGAAGTTCAACAACTGCAGCCTGTTATTTTATTTACATCCCTTTATATTATTATGAAATTCTATATTCTATATTTATATTTTTTGTTAGGATCTGGCTTCTCAAATAAGTGGTTAAATGTAATCAATTTCTTATAAATAAATGAAGGTATTCATTTGTCTTTTTAACTTTAATACACAGTTTAACCTGACCTCAGAGTAAGATTTTTGCAGGTAAACATGATAAGCAGATGAGAACTGAGAAGTCGCTGACTGCCTGCATGTTTCAGTGGATAATCAGGGGTTGTGTTAAAGCTCTTATATGACTCTGTGCTGTCTCAATATAATTAGATCATATTAAGCTCTTTGTGTACGTGTGTGGATGCAACTACAGCCTATCAGTATCAGATTTGCTAAAGGGCCCCACTAGGTGGCACCCAACACCCAGTACTACCCTGCATGGTCTCACATTACATTCAGTTGTTGAGATTGTCTGCTCAATAAAACTACAAACGTTTGAGCTCGGGCTCAAGTCAAGTCTGTTCCTGTAGTTTTCATAACACACAGCTGGGTTAAGCGTGACGCCACACGCGTGTTGCTTCAGGCTTTAAAGCTTGTATTCATCCTTAATGGGCCCCTACACAATGTCCCACTGTAGTGAAAAGCTCTGTTGAAGGAGAGGGGGTTTTGCGCCACATGCTTATTCATGAAGGTGGGCTGTAGGTCAGGCGTCTGAGAGAGAAACACAAACATGGCCCTCCCCAAAGCTCCAGTCCTCAAAACCCAACAACATCCATGTTTTTAGACCAAGACTTCTAGGTTCTGAGTGGAAATTGTCCAATTAAAAGTTGTTGGAATGTTGAAATACAGTTTACAGGGGTCGTAAACTGCCTTTGGCTTTTTTTGCTTTGTTTTGTTTTGTTTTTTTGTTGTTGTTGTTTTACTATTCTCTGAGGTCCACTTATAATGTTATCAAGATTTTTACATCAAAATGCATCATAATTTAGAAGTAATAGACTATTTTCTGTCCTGTTTTGACCCCCCTCATTAGAACGCTCTGTTTGAATAGGTGTGGCAGGTTGTAGACTCGCAAGTAAACGCCCACTGCTATGATTGGCTAATAGTTGTATGTTGTATGTTTGACAGCCTACATCCTGCATAGATGGACTCTGCTGTGATTTAGGTTAAAAATGCATAAATACTCAGTACATATCAAACGATCTGTAATAACAGACAAAGCAATAGTGACCATGTAATAATAACAGTTCTTGGTATTTACACTACATCGTAGTCCTTTTAAGTGTATTTTAGTTTTAGGCCCAATCCCATTTCTACCCCTTAGCCCTTCCCCTTAAGGTGTCTCGATTCTCTTTTGGTTGGAGGGGTTGGAAGATTTTTCAGGACCACACTACAAACGAAGGAGTGTGAATCATCTCAGTAAACCGGCTGCAGCGGCAACATGGCTGCCCGAGCGAACAAAAAGACACATAATGTAAGCATTATTGGCATTAATAAAGATTTTAATGAAAAGTAATCATTTGTTTTATGTTACATTCAATCGTGAGTTCATATTTACGGATATATATATATATATATATATATATATATATATATATATATTATTTTTGTTTGTTTGTTTGCAAAAAATCGCTAAAGTTTCCTAACGTCATATCATTACTGACTGGCTGCACATAGTGCCAAACATATTTTCATGTCTGATCAGGGCGATAACCACCATAGACACTGAGGGGCTAGTTCCCCCAACCTTTTTCTCAAATATTGAGAGAGAGAGAAGTGTATGTGCGTCTATGAGCGAGTATAACGTTACTTCAAAAACAGCGATTTTATCCTCTCTTTGCTGGAAAATACAATGTAGCGATTCAGTATTTAAACTGTTATTAATAATAATAAAAAAAAGTTTCTTTGCTCCTGGATGTGAGCTGCGCGATCTCCGATATGTGTGTGTGTGTGTGTGTGTGCGCGCGCGTCAGTAAGCAGCGCATTAATATAGAAAGGTAATTAAAGTCTCTAATGCACACCAGTAGGTGTGTTTATTGTATGAGCTAAAAGACATATGATCACGTGTGACGGTATAGTAGTGGTGTCTCAATTCTTAGGGGAATATTTTCAGGCCTACCCCTTGGCACTCTGTTTCAAGGGACAAGGGGAAGGGGTATAAAATAGAATTGGGATTGGGCCTTAGACTACATGCTCGAATCAGTGGGCAGGGCTAAACAGACAGCGGTGTAGAATCGGTGGGCGGGGCTAAAAAGGTATCTGTAGAAGCAAGAGTTGATCTTCTAATGAGGCGGTGTTTAACCACACTATTACATCATAAAGTGGCTCATTCAACAACCTGTCTTTTGGCAGATTGGCTTCAATATGAGCTGTTTTTAGACTAATGAGAAAGGTTTGAGTTCTGAAACTTACATGATGGTTTTATAGTACAATGACCTCTTGTATGTCAAAAGATCAAGGGAATTTAGATTTCTCAGTTCATCACCCCTTTAAGTGGTTCAAATTGTTTGGAAGGATGCATTTATATGTAAATACCAACATTTTGTTTGTTCATCAAGGTTTTAAGACTGTGATTCACTCCACTGGGCAAGAACAGTGAAACACCTGCGTGAATAAGCTGAATGTTAATTGGGGGAATGTGCTGGCTGCGGCGGTGAATTTTTTTAACATGGCTTGTTTGCACCCTCCCTTCCTCACACACACACTCTGCTAAAAAGAAGGCAAGCCCATTGCTCAGTTGGTGTGTCTCCATGGCAACACTGACCTCATGCTGTGACAGGCAATCTGGGCCGGTTGCTATGGTGAGTCGTTGTGACATCAAACCTGAGCCCCAGTTGCCATGGCACCACACCTACTGGCTCAGCAGCTATTTTTGTGTGATGTCTGGAGCCAACAGGCAACGGAGTTACAATGTCCCATTTCCATTCGAGATGCTTATTCCTTTGTTCTGCTGCTGTTTTATGCAGTTGTGTACAATTCCACCTTTGGATCTGCGACGTCAAGTATTGTACGTTCATTGTAAACATTTGATTGATTTTCGTCACTATCACAGTCTTAGCACAGTCTATCATAAAAAATCCTTCTGATGAAAACATTTATTTATGAGTTTGATGTCTTTGAGTAAGTCATGGCTTTCAAGGACATATGAAGGATTATGAACGACATGTTTAATCTAAAGATGGCGCTCTAGGTCAACTAAGCTCCATCTCCTGCGGCACATCTGAATGAAGGCATTGACACAATTTGCATACTTCTTACTAATAATTGCACTTGCATCATACCACAAATTGAATTATGATCATTTTTGGGAATTTAATGTCATACCCCGCTAGTGTACGTGTGTTTGTACAGATCATGGGTGCCGCCCATGCTTGTTCGGTGTCTCGAAGCTCATTAAAGGTGTATGTAGAAACCTCATGGCAGAGGTGTTGGGTACTGCAAAGGCCCCTCACCCATCTTCATTATGGGTGATAAATGTGAACAAGGGCCCCCATAACAGCTCCGCCCAGCTTCCTTCTCCCCACCCTTCTCTTTTTTTTCTTTCCACCCTTCCCCCCTTCACTCTCACTTCATTCCTCCCGCCTTCCTGATTGTGTGTACTCACCAATAAGCCTTGTTCTCTGATACAGTTGAGATTTATTTGTATTTAGAGTTCCAGTTACTCTTGATCGTTCTTCATCCTGATGTGTTCACCTCCTGTTAGAGTTCAACAGAAACCACATCTGTAAAGTGAGCCGTGGAGCCATGTGAAGAGTCAGGAGTGCTTCATGACAATATTTTACCGAGCAAATGCACTAACCTTCCCCCTCTCCTTCTCTGTAGTCTTTAAAGTGCTAAGTGACATTGGGGAATTGTGTCCTAGTTTGACATACATCATGTGTAAGATAGTCTGCACACATCATCTGATGCCCTTCAGTTTGATAATGAAACCGATAATGAACACCGCTGCGCCCAACCTAGACAGAAATCACAACTGGAAGGAAATCACAACTTCAGAAAGAAAAAACGAAACAACGCTTATTGCTCTCATTTGTTAGTATTTGTTTCCATGTATGTAATGTTGTTGACCAAATTGCTAGTTGCTAGACAGTGATCTCTTTGACACTTTTGTAGAAAAAATGATTAAGTGGTAAAGGCCTGTTTTCTGTTTTGCAGTAAAATTTCCCTTCTCACACTAGTAAATGAATGCAGGATGTTTTGTGCATACATAAGGCTACAAACACGTCTGGAAAAGATGCAGATGTCCATCTAGTTTACATGCATAAAAAAATTAAGGACTTAAAATCTTTGTGGTGTTTCACTATGTAAAAATGCATTATACAGACGTCTTTGGCCACTGCGCTATGACTCACAGTTTTTTTTCAGCATCTTGCACATGTGCGCACTTTTAAGATGTGGTGCCAACATAGAAGTTTTGCTTTTGATTGGCCAGTTTCATAACAGCTTTGATTTTTTTTTAACACTAATGGCGTGGTCATATTAGCAAAAAAGGTATACAGGTGCTGGTCATATAATTAGAATATCATCAAAAAGTTGATTTATTTCACTAATTCCATTCAAAAAGTGAAACTTGTATATTATATTCATTCATTACACACAGACTGATATATTTCAAATGTTTATTTCTTTTAATTTTGATGATTAGAGCTTACAGCTCATGAAAGTCAAAAATCAGTATCTCAAAATTTTAGAATATTCACATTTGAGTTTCAATAAATGGCCATCCCTACAGTATAAATTCTGGGTATCTCTTGTTCTTTGAAACCACAATAATGGAGAAGACTGCTGACTTGGCAATGATCCAGAAGATGAACATTGACGCCCTCCACAAAGAGTGTAAGTCACAGAAGGTCATTACTGAAAGGTGTGGCTGTTTACAGAGTGCTGTATCAAAGCATATTAAATGCAAAGTTGACTGGAAGGAAGAATTTGGGGAGGAAAAGGTGCACAAGCAACAGGGATGACCGCAAGCTTGAGAAGTCAAGCAAAGCCGATTCAAACACTTGGGAGAGCTTCACAAGGAGAGAACTGAAGCTGGAGTCAGTGCATCAAGAGTCACCACGCTCAGACGTATTCAGGAAAAGAGCTACCAAGCCACTTCTGAACCAGAGACAACGTCAGAAGCATCTTACCTGGGCTGTGGAGAAAAAGAACTGGACTGTTGCTCAGTGGTCCAAAGTCCTCTTTTCAGATGAAAGTAAATTTTACATTTCATTTGGAAATCAAGGTCCCAGAGTCTGGAGGAAGAGTGGAGAGGCACAGAATCCATGTTGCTTGAAGTCCAGTGTTAAGTTTCCACAGTCAGTGATGATTTGGGCTGCCATGTCATCTGCTGGTGTTGGTCCACTGTGTTTTCTGAAGTCCAAGGTCAACGCAGCCGTATACCAGGAAGTTTTAGAGCACTTCATGCTTCCTGCTGATGACCGACTTTATGGAGATGCTGATTTCATTTTCCAGCAGGACTTGGCACCTGCACACAGTGCAAAGGCAACCAGTATCTGGTTTAAGGACCATGGTATCCCTGTTCTTAATTGGCCAGTGGAAAATCTATGGGGTATTGTCAAGAGGAAGATGAGAGACACCAGACCCAACAATGCAGATGAGCTGAAGGCCACTATCAGAGCAACCTGGGCTCTCATAACACCTGAGCAGTGCCACAGACTGATCGACTCCATGCATTGCTGCAGTAATTCAGGCAAAAGGAGCCCCAACTAAGTATTGAGTGCTGTACATGCTCATACTTTTCATTTTCATACTTTTCAGTTGGCCAAGATTTCTAAAAATCCTTTCTTTGTATTGGTCTGAAGTAATATTCTAATTTTCTGAGATACTGAATTTGGGATTTTCCTTAGTTGTCAGTCATAATCATCAAAATTAAAAGAAATAAACATTTGAAATATATCAGTCTGTGTGTAATGAATAAATATAATATACAAGTTTCACTTTTTGAATGGAATTAGTGAAATAAATCAACTTTTTGATGATATTCTAATTATATGACCAGCACCTGTATTTCCCATTATCAATAGGGTAGCGACACATGAAACTTACTCAAGAAGGGAGCTTTATATTTGTCAACATGTCAAATTTGCATGTTAAAAGTTTAACAAAAATGATGCAAAATCTGTGTGGGAACTCACAAGAAAAATACAGATCCTGCAGAATTCAGTATAAATGCGACCACGCAGAACACGTTTTGCGCTGCTTTTCCGTTCATTTTAGACAAATGTGCTTGACAGTGGCTTTTTGCATAAAACTTTTCAACTTTTAAAAAATGTGCCTCTAGACCATTCCACTGTTTATATTATATATGTATTCTGCTGTTTATATATCTACATTATAATTTAGAAATATGACTTTCAAATTTATTATCGCTTATAACCCTCTGTACACAAAAAGTCGTCCATCTGCCTTGAGTTTGGCATGGCTATTTTGAGGACTTCACCTATGCACAGTAGCTCTTTGATGTATTAGAGCAGTGGAGTTTCCTGTTTTTATGAGGTCGGACTTCCTGTGGTGGGGGTGAGGAAGTATACCTCAGGTGACCTGCTGCAAAGCCAGTATATGCTTACCCTGTTACTTCATTTCCAACCCATTTCTCCATTTCACCTTGATGGCCCCTTCATTGTCCCCAAGGAAGGATTTTGTTTGCAACACCACATTAAAAGATGATACACCTAATGATTCCTAACGTCAACCCTCGCTTAAAATAATTTATCTAAGGGAATATGTTTACATTTGTATGTATGTACATGTAACATGAAACAGTAAATACTGTCTAAAAAAATTTTTTTTTAGATGTTATATCATTACATAACCACCCATTCATAGCAAGTAGACGTTATTTATAGAAGTTTACACTTATTTCATGTGAGTTGGGTGGAGTGCGCCTTTGTTCATGGTTGTTCAGTTCATGTGTAAATATTCTCCAGTTGATGGAGGATGTCTCTTGTGCTGGTCTGAGAGCATTTCTCCCATGAGGACTGGTTTAGTTTAGGCTTCTTCGTCATATTCAGAGGTTCACATCAGTGTGTTCATTAATCATGTTGTCTGTAGGAGGTGCCGCTCTCCTTTAGCATTGACCCTGACGTGCCCACAGTTATCAGCAGAACTCACTCATTCAGTCTTTCCCACTCTCCTCACCGCTGGCTTTTCTCAATCACACTTTTAAACCTTATTCTTATGGATGAGGTGTGCCTTTTTGTGTAATATGTATTTAAAATACATTAAATGACATTTTCATGGATAGTGAAATACACTGTAAGAAGAGTACCCATAAAGAGGCTTTACCCATAACTGTCATACACAATGATATTTATCTGCTGTCTGTATTGCATTTGCTGAAGAACTTCTCAAATGATGTAGTAAGTTCTATAAAATATACATGTGTGTAGTATGAATACAATCTGCATACGTCCTCAGGCATTGTCATCTTACATATGATGTTTACATTATCCAGTGTTGTTACTGTATCTAAAAATAAGGCTATTAAAATTAGTTTTTGGTCACTGAAATAAAGATAAAATAAACTTTGAATATTAGATGGAAAACTTAAAAACATGAAGAAATGTTGCCTTGTCAGCTAAAACAGAAAAAATAATCCAAACGACAAAATCATATAAAATTATGTAAATGCAAATTAAAACAATAAAAAGTTTTTTAAAATAAATAAATATAAATTAATTAATTTTTGCATTTTAATTTTTCAAATTCAAAATATTAATGCATATTATAATACTATATAAATAATAATAAAATAACACTGGTCATTTCTGGCTTACTGTTTTATTGCTCAGACTTTACTCATTTGACATTTTTGCTTACTTTTTAGTGCAGAAGTGGGCATATTACAGATGCAAGGATTGTGTTTTAATATATGACAAATTTAAATGTGCCAAGTACAAGAGAAGTGTCATTCTCTAAAAACACATCATTTTGAGGAAACAAATATTCATTTTATTTTTAATTTTATAATGAATATTTTATATTCTTGTTTTGAAATAAAAAGCAAAGTTGTTCCCTTTGCAGTTTAGTAATTCATGCAAGGTTTCAAAGGGAAAAGAAAAAATGTGATCATTTGATGGCAAAGGAACATGCGATTTCCATTCTTAGAAGGTTTTTAGTTGTTTTTGATCGTTTGTGATTTGGACAGCATCAGCAGGAACGTTCTGTGCATGTTTTTTAAATCTCACATTGCTGTTGACAGAGGAATGAGCCAGTCTGCCACAAAACAGGACCAAGTGTGTATGATCAGTCTTATTGTTACAAAACCATCCAACATAGTGCTGAATCTGTCTGAAAAATGCCACAAGGACATTGACTGATTTCTAAAAGCCCAAAGCACTTCAGGCAGGGTTTAGATGTTCTAATATCTCTCATTCGGTGAGGACAAAAAAAAAAAACTCAAGTTCTTCTGTGAAGCAACTCATGCACAACAGCGGCAGATGTGGCTCAGATTTTCACCCTCTGGTTCTACTGACAATTGTACCCCACAATCTGCAGCCTTATGTATCATCAAAAGCCACAGAAATATGTCAGTGCACTAAAACCTCTTTGTATCTAACAGACTAGAAAGAATCATAATTTAAGAGTTGCTCGTTTGTGACACATCTGAACAAACAATAACGGGCTGTTTCAATTTGCAAGTACATTTTTCTGAGGACCTCCTGATCAGTGGAATCATTCTTCAGGCTTGTAAATGCTCTCATTCCTCCCCCTCTCTCTTCTGCATTGGTATCTCCCACTCACATTGCAAAAGGCTGGAAATTTTGCACACTGCAACCTTTCTGTCGGTGAACATGAATATTTATTCATTGTTTGCATTTGCCCTCTCTGCCTCCCCCTCTCTGCGCCCTCCTTCTCTCCCCTCTCTGTCTGTCAAACTTCCCATTTTCTGCCATTTCTCTTTCATCTTCCTTGCCATTGTTATCTCGCCTTCTCATTTGTCAGGGTTTATACCTGTACCTACCAACACATACTGTACAGAACAAGCAGGTATGATATCAGGCCCTCTGTCAATACGCAAATCTTCAGCTCATTTGTTTCTGGATGAGAGAGACTAAACTGCTAAATGTTTTGATCAAAGTTGAGGCTTGTTTGTCATTATCCACATGCAAGTTCTAAAGTCCACCTTAAGCTGAGCATTATTAGGTTCTCGCACAGTTTTGTCTTCGAAGGGGGGCGTTCTCTCAGTTTTAGGTTTTTACGTACCTGTCAGTGGATTTCTGCAGGGGAATTTCCACACGTTCCATGCTTCACCTCTGTTGCCTGAGAAAGTGTGGCAGCTCAGACAGACATCTGTAGCCATAACAAAGTCTTAGTCAGGACAAAAGAATTTTAATGGGGTAATGTGAGGTTGGATGGGCCTGTGTTATATATTAGAATAGAATCTTCAGTGCACTACAAGCCCTATTTTTATAAGGATCTTATCACTAGCCACTGTGTGACGAGGAAACCCGATCATTTTTTGGCACACTACACTACATTCACTCTGTACAGTGCTGGTGCCTCCAGGCAAACCGTATGCTTAAAATAAAGATTTTCCAGCTAATTTGGCTTCTGATGAATTGCTGTTGTAATAAATGGAGTATGGATTTCAATGCTATTTTGTAATGACACCTTAAATGATACATGTGTTTCACGATGGATGTTATTTTGAAATTTCAAGTCTTAGATCCTACTGATGTACTTATTAGGGTGGAAATTAGATTTGAGATTATAAATGAATGTTAATCAGTTTTTTTCCCCTCTAAAAGCTTGATGAGTGGCTCTCTTTCTGCCCTTCAGCATTATCTCTCTGATTTCTTTCACCAGCTGTATGTAGCTTCATCTTGCTGCATGCATAGGCCACAATCATTCGGTTTTTGAATTATCTCTTGACTAGATTATTGCTACTCATTCCTCATTGGTCTGCTGTCATTACCCCTTGAGTGCATCCATAATGGTGTGGCCCAATTTTGGCTTCTCACAGCTCCCCAAATCAGATTCACAATGCTGTTGTTGGGCTGCAAGGCCATCAACAGCCTTGGCCCCTAGCTATACCAAAAGTCATCTGCTTGTTCACAAAAAAAAAAAAAAAAACCCTGTATGGACCACTTTTATGGTGTAATATCCAAAATCTTCGGAGTAGCTGATGAACTGCCAAAATTTTTTTTTTTTTTTTCACAAGTGATCTACCAACTAGTGAAAACTACAGATCTAAGACACACGTTTGTGAAATCTTTATAAACTGTTGACAAAGCTAAGAAAAGGACTACTACGCCTATCTGACCACACCTTATAGCCAAACCTTATCCTATTCTAAATGCATACTCTGTATTATAATAGATGTCATGTTCGCACTGGCACCTCATGACTTTAGATCGGTATCATTTATAATTGTTTTTTACAGTCATGCACTTTTGTCATATATTTCTTTTGTGGTAAAGATTGTGAATATTATCTCATTTTGTTTGTGAAGAAACATGAAACCATAAAACTTGCTTTAGAAATCTTAAAAATGAAAGGTATTTGGCTGATTAGACAACAAGTTTGGGTGGTTTCACCTTTAAAAAATGAGTTGACTTAAGCTGCTCTGTTGAATTATTACCTCCTTCTGCAATGCACACAATAAAATGATAAATGCAGTGAGTGTGTGCAAGCCCATAAACACCCCCTTGCATCATTTTCTTTGGCCATTAACTAGCCAGCGCAAGTACAGAAATACAGGATTAATGTGATTACAGGTATTTAAAACATACTGAAAGACATTTTTCTATTTGTGCACAAACATCTGGAAATAATGATGGTGAGGTTTGTCATATTATGACATGCAGAAAATAGATAAAGCAATGGCTTTGCATAAAAATGTCTTACTGATGGCAAGAAGGAAAATATTTAATCTGCTGTTGTTGTCAATCATATCTATTGTGATTTATAACGGAAGGTGCATGCAGTGACAGTCTTTTGTCCCCTGTACTATCCTGCTTCTCTTGTTGAACTGGTGCTCATCTTTCTGCTCTCTCACAGAAAGCGTTAATGTTTTTCAGAGCATGAGTAATATCAAGAATGAGTAGGCTTTCTGACTCAGGGGTGTTTTACTTGTAGGATGCTACTGTATAGTGAAATCTTGTCAGTTAACCGTCAGTCTTTTGCTCATCATTAAAGGAATAGCTCACTCAGAAAATGAAAAGTCTCATCATTCACTCACCTTTATGTTGTTGGTTTACTTTGTGAATTTGAATTGTGACTAGGGACCGTCAAACTGTAAAAATGACACATACAACTAATTTAAATACATTTAAATAGAACTTTCATTGTACTTTTTGAAAGCCCCTGATCACCATTCACTCATTGTGTGGAAAAGAGCAGTATTGACATTCTGCTAAATTTCTCTTTTTGTTTTCAATAGTAATAAAAACTTGCTGGTTGTAAGTGAGTAAATGATCACAGAATTTTCATTTTTGGGTGAACTATCCCTTTAATATTACTCAAATAGACAGAGAAACAAGCCCTGTTAAATCAGACGTATGGGGCTGAGAGAATCCATGAGGAATAGATGGAGAAATAAAAAGAGACAGAAAAGTGCAGCGAGAGCCAGAAAAGCAGGAAGTGGGTTGATAAGAATCGTTTTATCAGTAGTTAGTGTTATTGTTCATGACATTTGTGGTTGATCATCCATTTATTCGTTCATCAGTATACATTATTTATAAGGCAATAAGGCTTAACACATTTACACAGTTAGAGAATTGATTCTCAAAGTTGAAATGTTTGTGAGTTTTACATTTTTTCATGAATTATTATTCCAAAAATGTTAAACAATTTTAAAATCAAATTCAAACAAGTTCAAAAAAACGTGTAATTAATTAATTGTATATTTTAAATTCTTCACATAATGCGTGTTTTCAAACTTTTTGAATATATTTATTGGATTCAGCATTTTTTTCATATGCAGCTAATAATCTGTTGTGTGTATTTGGTGGAATTTAATTTCACTATGAACGGACAAAACTGAAGCTTGCAAACCTTTAAATTCCTATTTGGTGGGCTATATGAATGTGAAAGTCACATTCACAGCCATATCACCCTGCAGCCCAAGACCGGTTGCCCATGGAAGCTAAGCAGGGCTGAGCCTGGTCAGTACCTGGATGGGAGATCTCCTGGGAAAACTAGGTTGCTGTTGGAAGAGGTGTTAGTGAGGCCTTCATTCATTGAAAGTAGAAATATGTTCCACTTCTGTCACACACTACGTTAACCCGCTAAAATTATCATACACTGTAAAAAACAAACAAAAAACAGTACATTTCCCCTGTTTGTACAGACAGATTTCAGTATTTGATAATGAGAGATAAACAGAAAAACAGACAGATAAGGACCCTGAATACTTTTGTATGAGAATCATGGTTCACGTCTCTCATGTTATTAAAAAAGAAACTGCACAAAATAACTTCCTGTTTCAATAAGAATAGATGAACACAGGTCACTGCTGTGCTCATAAAGCGATTTCATAGAGTCTTTAAGAGTCAGGAGTGTTAAATTCCATGCAGTGTGTCATACAATCTGTGTAGAATGTAGGAAGGAAGGCTGTCTCTCACTTCATTAGAATAACATAACAGGAATTATGTCATCATATCCCCCCTACAAACTCAAATGCCATCAAAAACACCTACTTCATGAATTAGACACAGTCCTTTTAATTGCTAAGGATACTTACGCTCAGTCTTACACTTTTTTCTGTTTTTCAAATGCCTAGATATCATCCAGTATTTGAAGAACAGGTTTGTACACGCTTTGAACCAGCATGCATCACAATTCTGAAACTAGACCATATTCACTTATTGCTGATAAATTCCTGAAATTCATGCAAATGCTGTAGTCTCACCTCAAGAGTTTTCAGACTTAAATTTTGTTTATGGAGCTTGTAACACAACATGAGTCACCTGGAACCTGTAACAGAAAGAGTATTTCAACATCCACACCCAGAAACACCTAGGCTATTTGTATCTTTTACTAAAAGGCAATTCAAGTCATTACAAGCTGAGTGAAACATACAGTCTAGGTAAAGTTTCTGTTTTGCTGCTGTTAGTTCCTCACCCATTTTTAGCTCTTACACTATTACAGTGTAAATTGTTGCGGTGGGGGAGTGACATGGCCAGCGCTATACTGAATCCTCCCTTTCACACACAGGCTTGTTTGAGCGGCAGATCACTTCTTCCTACAGCTCTCTTGGCCTGCCGCTTTCTTCAACTAAGACCATGTATGGTCAGGGACCAATTCGAGAGTGGATGGGAGGAGGGACAGCTGGGAACAGTCAAGGCCCCAGTGGTAAAATTAACTTGAGAACAAGTATTTATTTTGAGGACCTGCATAATCAGAGCTGGAAAGGAATGAAAAACAGTGAGGGCAGAGTAATATTTAAGACTCATAGACTTCCACACTGAACAAATAGGTCAGCAGGCTATATTGTTGTAAAGGCAACCTTATGAAGATGTCCAAAAACTTATTCTTCATGATAGAGTAAGCAATATTCAGATGATGTACTAGAAACATTGACATTCTAAATACATAGAGCTGTGAGCCATTTTGTCACTGATGATTAAATTGTCTTTAACAACCAAAAAACACACAAGTCAAAGGAAAATGGCAACATATGCCTGGGAATATATTTATACATCTGAATATACCTAAATAATAACATACTTAACCAAAAATTTGAGAAGTAGCCTAAAGGGGTAGTCACACTGCCAGAGGTGAAATTTGATCGCAACAGCCATTAATCGGCTGTCGGTGAACATGTCAAACCAGCGATCAAAGACTACAGATTTTAGCCTAGGATTCTAGGAATCTTTTAGGATTTTCAAAATTTGTCTCAGATGACCAAATCGTGGCCAAAATCGCACAGTGTGAGCCGGGCTTAAGTTCTTGATCAAACCCAGTATAGGCCTACATAAAGTAGCATTTGTATTCAGGCACAGCTTTAGTCACATTTTTCTGCAGAGGAACTAAATGCACTTCATTTCTTCAAATTACTTGCAAGGACATGTATGATGGTGATGCATTCCTTTTTTTAGTCATACCTGGTTTAAGCAAATAAGTTCAAGTATTCTCCGGAGCACTTGCATATTGAGTTGTGTACCCTTGATGACACGTTTCCACTGTTATAGGCTATTTATAAAATCTAGCATTTTTACATGTATATTTAAATAATAATTTAAATTACTAAATTATTTAACTGTTTAATGTAGTATTTAATTTAATTATTATTTAAATAATAATACAAAAAAAAGTATACAATGCCTGAGGGAGTGCAATAAATAAATAAAGTTGTCATTAATATCAACCTTCCTGTCAAGGCTCACTGCATGTATTCACTCGGGTGTTCGACTTGAAGTGTGGGCAGCTTCCTCGATGATAATGGAGCGTTCTGGTAGTTTGTGGCTCTTGCAGCGTAGTTGATTCAGACTGATGTACAAAATCCACTCCGGGTTTTCTGTTTCACTCATTGGTTCAGTGCAGTCAGTGGCGCTGTACTGTATCATGTTTCCGTCCTCGCCTCCTCCTCTTGCCGCCATTTCACATAATCGAGATTTTCGCTTAGCCTACCGTGTCATGGTGGAACTGAGTCCTTCTGCGATAATGAGATATGGGCTACTAATACAAGTGTATTATTATTTCGACGTTGCGCCTGCTGCTACAATGCTTAGCGGGTGTTTTTTTTACTTCTTTCTTTCTTTTTTCTCTTTAACATTAGAAAAATGTTAGGCTATATTATCTCTTTATATGAGTATCTTTATATTATTATCTTTAAATTTAATTCTAATATGTATCAGCATTTTTGTTTTGTTTGTTTGTTTGTTTCAATAATTATGCTAACCTCGCGGAATACGCTAAAATATTGCATGCAATCACTGCATTTTTTTAAACCTACATGTACCATAGTATCTGCTAAATCATCACCATACAATTATTCTCATAACCTGTTCACCACCACTATCATCAAACAAAGGAATTAACAAAATGGCTAAAGATTCTAAGATTTCTTTACACTGTTTGAAGGTTACATATTATGTAGGCTATTTAACAGTAACAATTTACTGTAATATAGCTATTGTTGGAAAGTGTGCTTACCATTATTTTTTTTCTCATTTATTAATGTTTATTTATTACTGTAATTTTATAGGTGTAATAACTTGTTTCATGAAGATTATTCTAAGTACACCTTTTGCACTTTTATGTAGCCTGTTTATATAGCCAAAAATAATTGACATTCCAGAATACAGATTTGCATTGATGCAAAACATCTCAGTCTTAAAAATGTCTTCATTAAATGTTTTTATGTAGGCTATCAAATTAGGTTTCCATTCATAAACATTGGATGCTAATTCAGATATTCCTTTATATACAGAAGGACAATGCTGTAGTATCATGATGGTAGATGGTAGTACTAGCTACTTATTTTGTGGACTAGGCTACAACATAACAGCTGTCAGAGTAAACCGAGATTGTATTTAGTCCCTCTAGAGGCCATGAAGGCACCTGCAGACACTTGTAAACTTTAGAGTCCATGGATTTTTATTTTTATGCTCATCTACATCAAACATATTTGGCATGTATTGGGCATTTACAGGTCCAGATAGGGCCTAATTTGGATGAGAATCATGGTTCATGGCCGTCATGTTATTTAAAGAAAAGCTTCCTATTTCAATAAGAAATACATGAACACAGGTCTCTGCTGTTCTTTTTTCTTTCTGTCTTTCTTTCTTTCTTTCTTTTTAAATAATGCTCATCAACATAGAACATATTTGGCATGTACAGTTCCACTAAAAATAGTATCTGGACAATTTTCAGTACTTCTGCAGAGCAGTGTTACAAAACAGTGCTTTCACTGTGAAGTGTGTTTAGGAAACATTTTCCAGACAGATGATGCAGCAAAGCATGCTGGTTACACTATTTTCTAGTTTTACAATAGTAGAACATTTTATGCATCAACACTTTGTATTTAATCAGATATATTTTTCAGAAATAAAAAATACATAAAATAGAAACTGAATATATTATAAATCATGTCTTTGCAAATGATATGCCAAAGCAATGAAATTTTAAAGAATTTACCTGATAATGTTTTCATACACGGGGCGTTGCATTTGAATTGTGCCTCAATGGATTGTAACTATTTTTTTTATAGTATTTTCCTATTATTTATTAAGATATTATTTCATCTTCTATTTATGATCACACAATTGCTGTCACATAATGAGGGATAGAGCACTTCATGGATTTGGAAAATAATTTAAATTTCAAGTCTGTAGAAAATACCCAATGCAGTTTGTAAAAAGTGTCCACTAGATGGCAGCAAGTATCTTTGGTTTCTTCCAACTCTTCCTTACATATAGGCCTAAGCAAGGTACTTAAATGGAAAGGTATTGTTATGCTAAAAATATATTAGCCGTGACACTTAAAATGGAGACTGAATTTACACTTATATCTGTAACGACATATGCATTTATATTGTATAACTACACACCTTTAGTCTGTTTCTGAAGGAGCCTGAAGTTGAATTGAATTCTTCGTTGTTTTCCTGTTTATTTATTGCCTTTTGCACATCCATCACATTTTGTTGATTAGTTTAAAGTGTCATTGACCAGCTGTATGTTTTATGCAAAGGTATTCTGTTATGTATAATGTTAACATGTATCAGTTACACAGAATGTAAATTTTGCATGACATTTTATAGGAGTGAATGAATAGTTAAAGCAAACCTTTCAGTATTTATGTCAGATTATGAGAATGGCACAGCTGTGGACACCATGTGGTGTATGAATTATTAATTTACTTCTGATGATTCATGCATTTTTAGAGACTTCCCCCACACATTAAATGTTCTATGGGAACAAAGATGACATTGAATTTGAGAATGACATGATTCTTAAGTTTCAGAGGTAATAGGAATTTCACATAAAATTCTTACATTCGGTCAAATAAATGCATATATAGCTGCATTTATTGACCAAATTTAAGAATTTTATTCACGATAACCGTTTCATATATATATATATATATAGTCATATATACAGTCATTACTCCAGTCTTCAGTGTCACGTGATCCTTCAGAAATCATTCTAATAATGCTGATTTGGTGCTCAATAAACATTTCTCATTATTATCAATGTTGAAAATGGTTGTGCTGCTTATTATTTGAAACTGTGATACTTTTTTGTATTTATTTTTCTGTTTTGTTCATTAATAAATAAATAAATAAGAATGGTAATGTATTTTTTAACAAATTTCAAAACAATCTAATAAATTAGCCTGATTTGGTGCTCAATAAACATTTATTTTTAATAAACAGTTGTGCTTCTTAATATTTTTATAGAAAGTGTGATATATTTCTTTTCAGGATTCTTTGATAAATAGAAAGTTTTTGTTTTTAAGAAATATTTAAATAAATAGAAATATTTTTGTTTCTATTATATATATATATATATATATATATATATATATATATATATACAGTGGGGCAAAAGTATTTGCCCACTGACAAAGAAATGATCAGTCTATAATTTTAATGGTAGGTTTATTTTAACAGTGAGAGACAGAATAACAAAAAAAAAAAAAAATCCAGAAGAATGCATTTCAAAAAAGTTATAAATTGATTTGCATTTTAATGAGTCAAATAAGCATTTGACCCCTTCACAAAACATGACTTAGTACTTGGTGGCAAAACCCTTGTTGGCAATCACAGAAGTCAGGCATTTCTTGTAGTTGGCCACCAGGTTTGCACACATCTCAGGATGGATTTTGTCCCACTCTCTTTGCAGATCCTCTCCAAGTCATTAAGGTTTCGAGGCTGACGTTTGGCAACTCGAACCTTCAGCTCCCTCCACAGGTCTTCTATGGGAGTAAGGTCTGGAGACTGGCTAGGCCACTCTAGGACCTTAATGTGCTTCTTCTTGAGCTGCTCCTTTGTTGCCTTGGCCGTGTGTTTTGGGTCATTGTCATGCTGGAATACCCATCCACGACCCATTTTCAATGCCCTGACCCTGACGGTACATGTCCCTGTCCATTGTCCCTTTGATGTGGTGCAGTTGTCCTGTCCCCTTAGCAGAAAAACACCCCCAAAGCATAATGTTTCCACCTCCATGTTTGACGGTGGGGATGGTGTTCTTGGGGTCACAGGCAGCATTCCTCCTCCTCCAAACATGGCGAGTTGAGTTGATGCCAAAGAGCTGGATTTTGGTCTCATCTGACCACAACACTTTCACCCAGTTCTCCTCTGAATCATTCAGATGTTCACTGGCAAACTTCAGACGGGCTTTCTTGAGCAGGGGGACCTTGCGGGCGCTTCAGGATTTCAGTCCTTCACGGTGTAGTGTGTTGCCAATTGTTTTCTTGGTGACTATGGTCCCAGCTGCCTTGAGATCATTGAGAAGATCCTCCCGTGTAGTTCTAGGCTGATTCCTCACCGTTCTCATGATCATTGAAACTCCACGAGGTGAGATCTTGCATGGAGCCCCAGTCCGAGGGAGATTGACAGTCATTTTGTGTTTCTTCCATTTGCAAATAATCGCACCAACTGTTGTCACCTTCTCACCAAGCTGCTTGACGATGGTCTTGTAGCCCATTCCAGCCTTGGGTAAATCTACAATCTTGTCCCTGACATCCTTGAACAGCTCTTTGGTCTTGGCCATGATGGAGAGTTTGGAGTCTGATTGATTGATTGCTTCTGTGGACAGGTTGTCTTTTATACAGGTAATAAACTGAGATTAGCAGCACTCCCTTTAAGAGACTGCTCCTAATCTCAACCAATTCATAACTTTTTTGAAATGAGAATGATTTTTTATAATTTTATATATTATATATTATAATTTTAAGTAAAGTAGCCTACATATGAAAACATTTAATTTCAGTATAACACAAAAATTTAAATAAATATTGTAGTCATTTTCTTTCTTTCTTTCTTTCTTTCTTTCTTTCTTTCTTTCTTTCTTTCTTTCTGCATTCAGGAAACCCCATAAAAATAATTATTGCACTTCTTGGCCAAGTTTGAGATTTTGCTTTAGTGGTCACATCACAAAGGTAATAACTTAAGCAAGACGGACAATTAGTGAGAGGACGGTGCTCTGGTCAGCAGAGTAAACTCAGTCAGCTGAACTCCCTTTTGTTAACCAGAGCAGAAAAGCGCTGGGGTTGTGCTGAGAGGAGCGACTTCCTGGTTGAGTGGTGTTTTGTTGAGTGGATGTTATGTTAAGGTTAATGGATCCAAATGGCCTTTTCCACATCTCACTCTTGTATCAGATTTCATAGTTTTAATAGTTCAATGGCAGAACATAGAACACAGAACATATAGCAGAATGAGGAATATTACAGATCTTACCACTAGGTGTTGCCAGAGCACTTTAAATAGAAAAGCTGCCATGGTTACTGTGTGATTGTGTCCCGGGGTGTCCTGCTACTATTGCCATCATGTGTTTCGGAAAGTAGACAGCCAGTCTTACCACAGACAGGTCGCCCTTCCCTATTCCCATACATAAATTTAGCAGACATCAAATACAGGAGCGCCATACAGCCTTGGCAGCACCTGAAGCTCAGAGCTTTATTTGTCCATGGTTCAAGTAAAGGTCATTAAGCAATGCAGGCCTTTGATACTTCAGTAGATGTAATTTCTGGTTTGTATGAGGTGAGGTCAGTCAGTCCTGTAGATGAATTAATGTTACCAGTCATTCTGGGAAGGTGGGCAAGGTGGTATCTGACCCGATCACTGCGAAAATTGCAGCACTGCACACTTTTTTCTCCATGAAAGCTTTCAATTGGACTATGTGGAAAAATAGCAATCGTTTTCTTACATTTGAGTCTGCCTTCATAGGTTCAAAGCTTGTGAGAGGGATTCTTTCATCGAGACAGATGCGTCCACACAAAGGCACCATCGACAACTCAGTCCCTGAGGACCTCTTGTGTGTTGACATGTCTTAACTCCTTTCATGTGCGGAGATACGTGTTAAGACAAGGACCACACTGGTTTGCAGCATTCCTGACACATAGATATATAGTACATCAGTTTAAAGTAAAAGGGCATGTTTCTGCAGCTCTGGACAAGTCTTTAAAACTAATCAAGGTAGATGTAAATACTTTTCTGGTCAAGTAAAATTGTATAATTAGATGCAAATACTTTTCTGGTCAAGTAAAATTATATAGATAAAATTTTGATATGATATAGAATTTATATAGATAGATAGATAGATAGAATTTATTAATAATTCATTATTTAAAAGGTCATATTATTTTATATTTTAATTGTATATTTGATTGTTATGTGGGTCAAGGTCATATGTATATGATAGTTTCCTGTTTTATGTTTCTATTTGTTTCATTTTTACTTGGTTGGACCACATGACTTCGATCTGGAAGACAAAAGTATTTTTTAATAAAAGTTGCCAAACATCTTATAATAAGTTTTTCCTTGCCAAGAATTTCATAATTTAAAAGAGGCTTTTTCTTTGGAGGCTTGCTTCTTTTTTGACTTTATGATGCTCAGTTAATTTTAATACACAAATTAAAACATGCAGAAGTGCATTCGAGTCATTTAAGTGTGAATTGCAAAAGTTTGGGTTGGTCATTTTTTATTTTTTTTGAAAGATAATATAAAATGTAATATAATAAAACAGTTATATTGTGCAATACTGTTACATTTAAAAATAACTATTTTCTATTCTGCTTTAATATAAAATATAATTTATTCCTTTAATTTACTCCTTCAGAAATTATTCTAATATGCTGATTTATCAAAACAAACATTTTTGAAAAAACATTTTTAAAATGATCTAGAAAATTAGCCTGATTTTTGAAAGATGTAATATTAGATGTATACATGTTATATAATAAATACTCTGCAATACTGTTACAATTAAAAATAACCTAACTATTTTCTATTCTGCTGCATTTTATTTTATTTTTTTAAATTCATTCCTGTAATGGCAAAGGCAATATTTTTAGCAGCCATTATGTCATATGATCATTCAGAAATCATTATATGCTAATTTGATGCTCAAGAAACAATTCTTGTTATCAATGCTGAAAATGGTCATGTTGCTTTTTTATGATACTAAAGATTTGAAATAGTCTTTATAATGATTATAATAATGTCACTTTGATCAACTGAATGTGTCCTTGCTGAATAAAAATATTAATTTTGTCCAAATAACAATAATAATAATAATAATAATAATTTTGAACAGTAGTATATATTTTTTATATTAGTATTTTTAATTAATGAGCGTCATGCCTTTGATAGTACCAAGGATAAATCAGTTATCCAAATGACCCCAAATACCCTAAAAACATAATTTCACTACAAATGACCTCAAGGACACTGATTATTTCATTTTTCAACCCTCACACCAAACCTTTATTGTGTTTTTGTGAGAATAGAGGTACTGCAGCAATGCCAGTCTGACCTGGTATGCATGATCTACCCACTTTAACTAGGACTTTACCGGTTAACACAGTGTGTTATGCTGCTGGGTTAACAGGCCTCTGCTCCACTGTTTGTTTGTCTTTAGGGAAGTGAGTTGTTTTTATAAGTCCTCTCTGGGACTGGATTACCTTTAGAGGTTGTGCTCAGCAGAGGATTGTGTAAACCATGAAAGTAACAGGCATGCGGAGAAATCAACACATTTGGTCCACTGCTAATTCATTACATTTTTATAGTGAAATCAAAGGATGCTTATGCTGTGCTAAAACACAGGTTTGCCTCAGCTTCCATTTTTTAAAAACTGTGTTTTGCCTCACTAAAATGATTTATGTCCTGTTTCTCTGGCTTGGCAAAGATTACTGCATTTTCCACTTAGTGGTGAGACACACATAACCGTTCTGTGACGTCTGCTTGGCCAATGTTGCACACTTGTTTTACCTTATAAATTACCTACCAATGAGGGAACCACATAGAAGTTTAGAGTTCTTAAATGCTCCATTATGATTCATTAACTGGATGTTGTTTTTCAGAAGATATCATCAGCTCATATGTAGACTCCAATGTTCCCATGTCTTCCCATAAAGCATGAGTTAATGGACCCACGTAAGTCCCAGTACAACATTTATTGTGACTCCATATCATCAAAATTAGCTCAGAAAGCTCTTCTGGTGATTGCTGTTACTCCTAAGTATATCAGTGCATTTGGTTGAGATATGATGTTATGAGTCTGTAGGGAAACTGGTCTAGCTTGGTACTTTTTTAAATTTGAATACAATGAAAACTAAAAGAATTTCAAATCACATGAGCCAATATTTTATTCACAATAGAACATAGATGACATAACAAATGTTTAAACTGAGAAATGTTACAATTTTATGCACAAAATGAGCTCATTTCAAATTTGATGCCTGCTACAGGTCTCAAAATAGTAGGGACGGGGGCATGTTTACCATGGTGTAGCATCTCCTCTTCTTTTCAAAACAGTTTGAAGACGTCTGGGCATCGAGTTTATGAGTTTCTGGAGTTTTGGCGTTGGAATTTGGTCTCATTCTTGCCTGATACAGGTTTCCAGCTGCTGAAGAGTTCGTGGTCGCCTTTGACGTATTTTTTGTTTAATGATGCGCCAAATGTTCTCTATAGGTGAAAGATCTGGACTGCAGGCAGGTCAATTCAGCACCCGTACTCTACTATGAAGCCATGCTGTTGTAATAGCTGCAGTATGTGGTTTTGCATTGTCCTGCTGAAATACACAAGGCCTTCCCTGAAATAGACGTCATCTGGAGGGGAGCATATGTTGCTCTAAAACCTTTATATACCTTTCAGCATTCATAGCGCCTTCCAAAACATGCAAGCTGCTCATATCGTATGCACTTATGCACCCCTATACCATCAGAGATGCTGGCTTTTGAACTGAACACTGATAACACGCTGGAAGGTCTCCCTCCTTTTTAGCCCGGAGGACACGGCGTCCGTGATTTCCAACAAGAATGTCAAATTTGGACTCATCTGACCATAGAACACTTTTCCACTTTGAAACAGTCCATTTTAAATGAGCCTTGGCCCACAGGATACGACGGCGCTTCTGGACCATGTTCACATATGACTTCCTTTTTGCATGATAGAGCTGGCATCTGCAGATGGCACGGCGGATTGTTTACCGACAGTGGTTTCTGGAAGTATTCCTGGGCCCATTTAGTAATGTCAATGACAGAATCATGCTGATGAGTGATGCAGTGTCCTCTGAGGGCCCGAAGACCACGGGCATCCAACAAAGGTCTTCGGCCTTGTCCCTTACGCACAGAGATTTCTCCAGTTTCTCTGAATCTTTTGATGATGTTATGTACTGTAGATGATGAGATTTGCAAAGCCTTTGTAATTTGACGTTGAGGAACGTTGTTTTTAAAGTATTCCACAATCTTTTTACGCACTCTTTCTCAGATTGGAGAGCCTCTGCCCATCTTTACTTCTGAGCGACTCTGCCTCTTTGAAATGAGCTCATTTAGTGGATAAAAGTGTAAAATTTCTCAGTTTAAACATTTATGTTCTCTATGTTCTATTATGAATAAAATATTGGCTCATGTAATTTGAAAGTCTTTTGTTTTCATTTTATTCAAAAAAAAAAAAAAAAACACCCCAACATTTCCGGAATTCGGGTTGTAAAAGGATCTTATTTTCATATCTAGGAGTAATTCAACAGGTAAAATAGTGATAAAACAATACCTTTTTTGTTTATAAACCACTTACGCAAATACTTATTATTGTACTTATACAATACTTGTCCCTATAAAGCTCCTAAAAGGACATGGTGATGGAAAAACATGAGGAGTTTTCTTTCTTTTTTTACATATCTTGAAAATGTTATGCAGTCTAACAAGAAATGTGGGTTTCTCCTGCTAAATTTTGTGTTTTCTAGCAAAATGTTTGCGTTCCCCCTCACAAAAAGCAGAAGTTTGTGAGGAAAAGTAAAGGTTTTACAAGCAAACACAAATTTTATTTGGGGAACTTAAAACGTTTTGCTAGAGAACGAAAGAGCATTGAAATATATTTTTCCTTCCCATTTGATTTTTTCCCCCAAATTCAGTAAATTTTGATTTTTGTTTATCAATTATTATTGTCATTATCATTATTAATATGTTATTTATTGAAGATCTGCTTCACTGCAACATCTAGCTACATCACACATATGTACAGCTCTGAAGTTTGTATATGCAGTTTAATGTAAATAATAGTTTATAGATTAATTCTCATTTATAATTAATTTAAACAGAAACAAAACAACAACACAAAATAGCTTTTTGGTAGAGCTATTTGTCAAAAGTTATTTCTTTAATGTTTTAGAAAATATCTTATGCTCACCAAGGCATTTGTTCACTTTAACAAATAAAAATATAAAAACAGTAATATTATGGAATATTGTTACAATTTAAAAATATTACTACAGTTTTTATTTCAGATTTTAACATGTAATTTATTACAAAGCTGATTTTTTCAACAGCCATTCAGTGTTACTTGACCCTTCAGAAGATTCTAATATGCTGATTTTCTTTGCTAAATCCAGAGTAAAAAAAGAGACTTTTACAATGCCTTTACTGTTACTTTTGATCAATTAAATGTGTCCTTGCTGAAGAAAAGTGTTAATTTATATAAAAAACTGACCATAAACTTTCGAACGGTGTATATTGTTTGATCGTTAAACCGTTTGTGATAGGTGTTTATCCTTGTTTCTTGGTAAATATACTTTCTCCTCTCTTGAATGTGTCTATTAGGTCAGATCCACAAAGGGCAACTCAGTTTCCCTTTAAATGAGCAAATACTATAACACAGGAACAATGTTCTAGTCATGTACCAGAGAGGAGGAAGTGAAGAAAACAAAGCAGCTTTATCTGGTCCAAATGAGCTGCCCTCCCACTGAAACTGGCTCTGAGCTCACTGTGTTGCCTTACATCATCTGTGCCTGTGATGTCACACTGGACGCATGACCTCAGGCTAAAATGAATGACCTTTTTAATGTACACTCACAGAGTTTCAATCCACTGATACATTCAATCATCAGTATGTGTTGGATCACATCTAGTTGGTTCATATCACAATAATAAAATAAATCTTTAAAAAACTGTTTCAGACAGCATATGCATATTCAATTAAATTCAAGTTTATTTGTATTTGTATATGCTTTTTACAATACATATTAGCAGCTTTACAGAAAATACTTCTTTCACTGCAACAGCTAAAAAAATAAATATACTGTCATCAGCCAGAGTGTGTGAAAATATCCATATAGCATTCATATACACCTAAGAAAATACATATTATGTGGTTAGTTAACGTCATGTGTTCATTGCAATTACAGCTTGTGCTTGTAATGATTACAATATAAGGATAACATGACAGTTTTGTATGTCAATCCAAAGCTGCACAAGTGTTGGCCTCATCTGAAATATCAGTTATTTGCTGTTAAATATCGGTGTTATATTGATATGCAATCAGTTTTAGTATTGCAGCTTTGACCTGAAATGCCCTCATTCACTTCACTAAGAATAAAAGCATGCAGTGAGGTCTGAGCCCAGCGTGTGTGTGTGTGTGTGTGTGTGTGATTTAGGGGCATTGCACGGGTTAGTCACAACCTGTCAGTGAGGTTGTGATCACACTGATTTAGAGAGTCTCTGCTGTCAGGCTGAAAATAAACTCTGACCCTCTTGTTGTGTGGCTGGGTAGCACTTCTACACAGTATTTCTTACCTCTTTCACTTCTGTTGGTAGTGTTAGCCAGTCGATGTGCTGGTGCGTCAGGTAATGTGTTGAGGGAAAGAGGATTACGGCACCAGATATTCCTCTGCCATTCCACTTTTCCAGTCAGGACTGTCCTTGGTGAATTCTGGCTTGCTTGAAATATGCCCAGGGGCCCACAGGCTTTGTTAGGAAGCTACAGCTGCTGAAATGGATAAGCTGTAATCCAATTCTCAGGCCTTAGCACTCATACAGGGTCAGGTGGGACCCCCAACGCCGCAGAGAATCATGGGCAGAGAACTGCCTTATTATAATAGCACTGATGAGGTAATTGAAGATAAATTTAGAGCCGAATGATTTGGTGGGTGGGAGCAGAAGAGATGAGAGAGAAAAAAAGAGAGAGAGATATTTAGAAACATTTAGAAAGGAAGACGTGTCTTTTGTCATGCCAATGATGGTGGGATAACCTGAATAACACTAATAACACTGCATAATTGTTTGTACCTGACAGTTTCTGTAACTAATTTTCAGGATGAACTGGGTTGAGGTGAAATCTTACATCTTTTATCAATAATGTTTTTATTTTTGGTAATTGTGATAGATGTGATTAGAATTGTATGTTCCGTCAATGTTCTGTCTGATATGAACACTTTTAAAAATCTAACACACACTTCTAAAAGTCCATCACTCAGTGATACACTTTTAAAATCTAGATACATTTTTTAAATAACTTGATGAAAATTCCGCCATCATTAAGTCACCTTTGTGTTGTTTCAAACCTGTATGACTTAAAAGATGTTGTGAGAATTCATTATTTGTTTATTAGTTCGTCCAGTTTTTTCATTCTTTTTGTCCGTACAAAGAAAGTCAATATACTGTATATATATATATATATATATATATATACTGTATGTACATATACAGTATATATATATATATACAGTGCTCTCCACTAATATTGGCACCCTTGATAAATATGAGCAAAGGCGGCTGTGAAAATAAACCTGCATTGTTTATCCTTTTGATCTTTCACTCAAAAAATTCACAAAATTCTAGCCTATCATTGAAGTAAAACAATTGAAAGTGGGGAGAAAATCTCATGATGAAATAAATGTTTTTCTCCAATGAATGTTGGCCACAATTATTGGCACCCCTAGAAATTCTTATGAGTAAAATATCTCTGAAGTATATTCCCATTCATATTTACATTTTTTTAGCACACCAGGGTGACTAGGAGCATGAAATTGTCCAGCCATGACTTCCTGTTCCACAGGATTATAAATATGAGGAACACAAAGGCCAAATTCCCTTAATCATCAATTCCCTTAATCATTTTTTACAAGGAGTAAAAAAAAAAAAAAAGTGGCTGTAAGAAGAAAAAAGTTAAAGCATTGAAATCCCCATTTCCACCATCAGGGTAATAATTAAGAAGTTCCAATCAACTAAAAATGTTAAAAATCTGCCTGGAAGAGGACGTGTCTATATCGTCCTAATGCACTAATGTGAGGAGGAGAGTTTGAGTGGCTAAAGACTCTCCAAGGATCACAGCTGGAGAATTGTAGAGATTAGTTGAGTCTTGGGGTCAGAAACCTAAAAAAAAAATCAAACATCCCCTACATCACCACATGTTGTTTGGGAGGGTTTCAAAGAAAATTCTCCTCACTCATCCAAAAACAAACTCCAGCAAATTCAGTTATGAGACACGACTGGAACTTCAAATGGCACTGGCTTATATGGTCAGATGAAACTAAAAAAAGAGCTTTTTGGCAGCAAACCCATCAGATGAGTTTAATACAAACAGGGATAAAAAAAAAAAAAAAAAAGGTTCCCCATGTCCACGGTTAAATATACTGCTGGATCTTTAATGTTGTGGGACTGTTTTTCTGCCAGAGGTCCTGAACATCTTTTTCAGATGCATGGCTTCATGGATTCTATCAAATACCAACAGATAAAAAATCTAAACCTGACTGACTCTGTTAGAAATCTTAGAATGGGCCATGTTTGGATCTTCCACCAGGACAACAATCCAAAACAAACAAATCAAAATAAACACAAAAATGGGTCACTGATCACAAAATGAATCTTTTACCATGGCTCTCCCAGTCCTCTGACCTGAACCCTACAGAAAATGAGTGGGGTGAACTGAAGAGAAGACGTACTAACATGGAGCTGTGAATCTGAAGGATCTGGAGAGATTCTGTATGAAGAAAATGATCTCTTATCAGGTGTTCTACAAACTCTTCAGGCATTATAGGAGAAAACTCAGAGCTGTTACCCTGGGAAAAGGACGTTGCAATAATTGGGTGCCAATAATTGTGGCCAACATGAACTAGAGAAAGCATTTATTTCATCACGATGATAGGATGGAATTTTGTGAATTTTTTGAAAGAAAGATAAAAAGGATAAACAATGCAGATTTATTTTCACAACCGCCTTTGCTCATATTTACCAAGGGTGCCAATATTAGTGGAGGGCACTGTATATAGTCATGGCCAAAAATATTGGCACCCTTGGTAAATATGATCAAAGAAGTCTGTGAAAATTAATCTGCGTTGTTAATCCTTTTGAACTTTTATTTTAAAAATTCACAAAAATCTAACCTTTCATTGGATAATAAGAATTTAAAATGGGGGGAAATATCATTATGAAATAAATGTTTTTCTCTAATACACATTGGCCACAATTAACGGCACCCTTTTATTCAATACTTTTTGAAACCTCCATTTGCCAGTTTAACAGCTCTAAATGTTCTCCTATAATGCCTGATGAGGTTAGAGAACACCTGACAAGAGATCAGAGACCATTCCTTCATCCAGAATCACTCCAGACCCTTTAGATTCCCAGCTCCATGTTGGTGCTTCTTCTCTACAGTTCACCCACTCATTTTCTATAGGTTCAGGTCAGAGGACTGGAATGGCCAGCAGAAGCTTGGTTTTGTGCTCAGTGACCCATTTTTGTGTTGTTTTTGAGGTTTGTGTTTGGATTATTGTACGGTTGGAAGATCCAAACATGGCTTATTATAAGATTTCTAAAAGAGTCAGTCACTTATTGATGTTTTATCTGTTGGTATTCGATAGAGTCCGTGATGCCATGTGTCTAAACAAGATGTCCAGGACCTCCAGCAGAAATATAGGCCCACAACATCAAAAATACAGCAGTATATTTCATTGTAAACATGGGGTACTTTTTATCCCTGTGTTCACCAAACCCATCTTGAGTCTTTTTAGTCCCAATGCACGGTGAGAAGGAGAGTTTCATTTTTTTTGTTTTTAGTTTCATCTGACCACAGAAGCCAGTCCCATTTGAAGTTCCAGTCGTATCTGATAACTGAATTCTGGAGTTTGTTTTTGGATGAGCTAGGATAATTTTTCTTAAAACCCTCACAAACAACATGTGGTGATGTAGGTGCTGTTTGACAATTTCTTTTTAAAGGTTTTCTGACCCGAGACTCAACTATTTTCTGCAATTCTCTAGCTGTGGTCCTTGAAGAGTCTTTATCCACTCAAACTCTCTTTCTCACCATGCATTAGGACGATATAGACACACACAGGCAGTTTCGCAGGCAGGAAATTCTTAATTATTGCCCTGATGGTGGAAATGGAATTTTCACAGCTCTAGCTCTTTTCTTAAAGCCACTTCACTAATTTGTGAAGCTCAATTATCTTTTGCTGCACATCAGAAATATAATCTTTGGTTTTTCTCATTGTGATGGATGATTAAGGGAATTTGGGCTTTGTTTTCACTCCTATTTATATTTCTGTGAAACAGGAAGCCATGGCTGGATAATTTCATATATATATATATATATATATATATAAATGGACTACATTATGGATCAGTTCATTCAATTTCTTTGAATTTTAATTCAGTAACTCCTGTCACATCAATTCAAATTCCATTTCAGCTTCCTGTGGAAAATACTCAAAACATTTCAAGTTCCGACTAATGAACTGAAAGGGAGCCAATTCCTTAATTCTGAATTTTGTCCAATCTCAGTCACTATGGCTGCATCCTCAAACAAACACGACTTCTGTTCACAAATATCCATTTTGTGATCTGAGTCTGACTCTAATCTAAATTCTATGGTTACTGAAATTATAAAATGTTTGTTAAATATATCAACTGATCACATCTTGTGCCTGGAGAGTCTGTTGTTCTACATAGACACTATTGTGATGAAGCTGTTGGCACTGGTTACTGTGGCAGCAGTCAGCATCATTTCCCTACTGAACACTAGCCATGCGTACTATCCTCCTCCTGGGCTTTATTATACTATCATTAGTTCTGAAAATTGAAAAGTATGATGTTATATAGGCTAATAGTCACAAAACCCATCTTGTTGAGCTCTTGAAAATACAATTCATTGGAGTGCATAGACAGATGAGAGATGAACTGGATTTCAATTCATATTAAAACCTGACACACTTCCAGTTCTTGTGCTTTTAACATCGACAAACCCTGTCAATCAATCAGTGTTACATCCAATTGTTTGACCTTAAAGGGACAGTTCACCAAAAAATGAAAATTCTGTCATCATTTACTAACCCTCAAGTAGTTCCAAACCTATACGAGTTTCTTTCTTCTGTTAAATACAGAAGAAGATATTTTGAAGAATGTTGGTAACCAAACAGTTGACGGTATCCATTGACTTCCATAGTATTTTTGCCAATGGAAGTTAATGGCTACCATCAACTGTGAGTAAATGATGACAAAACTTTCATTTTTGTGTGAACTATCCCTTTAAACCGTGCTTGTGTCTTATGATTCCCTTTATGAGTGGATATAATATGAATTATGTGAGAACATGCCTTCATAATCTGCTTCCGCCACTCAAGCGGCATAGTTCTTCTTTTTTTTCTTCTTTTTTTTGTGGCTGAATAGCCACATGCCGTTAAGTTAAGTGCAATCTGCTGTTTGCTCACACTCCTTTCTGGGTCAAGAGAGCAAGCCTTGTTAGAATCACTCCATATAACTGCTCACAACATCACACATGTAGCCTAGTGCAAACATGTGGTTTATCTCCTCTAGAGAGAACGCCTGCTCAACGAGCAAGTGAGTACAAGTGATTGTGCGCACAGGACTGATTTTCTAGCACCTCGCACCCTGAGTTACCAAGGAGACAAGGAGGTAGTGTTCGCAGACATTGCAATATACTTGATTCAAAACTTAAAACCACATAAAGCTTTGTAGCATAAATTTTAAAAATTTACTTATTTTGTGCACTTTTATATGTCCAAGAAAAATATTATTTTGATGGAGTATCAGATTTTAACTGATACATTAATATATACCAGATTTTTTAAAGGTTATTTATATATATATTTTTTTTCATTATTTACTTTTGCAATATGGACTTAAAGGCAATGCACTGATTGAAGCATTAAAGCTGCTTGTATTACAGGAGTTACCATGTGTGTGTGTGTGTGTGTGTTGTGTGTGTGTGTGTGTGTGTGTGTGTGTGTGTGTGTGTGTGTGTGTGTGTGTGTGAAGATTACTCTGACCTATTGCCAGCTCTCTCAGCTGAGCGCATGTCTATTATAAGGTGAGTGAAAGGCTTGGAAATAAATAAGGAGGTAAGTGCGAATCACTGGAGTGATGAAGCTATGCAGCATGTTTTTTTTCCCATTATCCACTGCTCTTTCTTGGATCTGTGTCTATGTATGTAGACTGAGGCTCTGCGTATCTGAAGACAGCAGGGTCAGCTATGTGTGCCAGCTATAGTGTGTTTGGAATTTGATGAGGAGATTGAAGAGAGATGAAATATGAGGCAAAAAAAAAAAAAACAATTACAGAGATTCTGACAGCTTATTATTATTTTTTAATAAAGTTCCTTAATTTTTACATTTAAACATTATACATTAATCACAATAAATTAGCATTCTAATAGTACACATTTTCTTAAATTATGTCGAATTAGTGTGTGACAAAACTGTTGGATAAGCCCTTCACATTTATTTATGATAAGGTACGTTTAAGCTTATTGCTTACATAATGCCTCACATTGCATGGAGAAATATAAAAACTAAATAACTGTAAGAAACTGCTGTTGAAATGCTAATGTTTTGCTAGATGATCGATCTTTGATATGGAGAGGTAAAGGGGAATTTTTCAAATAGACATTCATTTTAGTATTTCATCATCACAAATCATAATAAGCTTCAAATTTCAGCCCATCCAATCATGTCATTGTGCTTAAAGTTTCAGTCTTTTTCATTCACATTTCACACTAGTAATTTGGTATTTTTACTTTTATATAGGAAGTCTACCTTTAAAAAATAAATCGAATTTCTTTTTTTGCAACCAGCAATATTCTTAAGTTAAATGTGCCATATATTTTATTGACAAATTTTAACCACACCCTTTAAACAAGCTCTGTCTAGATTTAGTCTTTTTTAGATTAGATTCATAACACTGACTTTTGTATAAAACCAGAGATATGCCATATGTTATACTGGGTACAAAAGGTTTCATCTGTTGCAGTCATATGCATCTAATGCGTCTTGTGATTATTTAGTCAGCAGAAGTAAAAATTAAAACCAGATACCGTGTCAGTAGTGCACTGTTATTTTAGATAGAATGACTGCTGTGAAAGTTCACTTACCATGACCAAATAGCTGGGAGTGATGTAGTGAGATTCCAGTTCATAACTTGTATAATGGAGCCTCCTCCTGTAAAGCCAGAATGTGAGAATTCATCTGTGAGCTCTGCAGCTTTATAGGTCTTGACTGCACATCAGTGCCACCTAGGCTTTAACACAAGTAGATCTGGTTGGTTCTTGCTGTGTAGGAGGGGCTCCTGTACCATGACTCAAAGATTGTAAGATTGTAAATTAAATAATAATGTATTAAATATGAATCATTTTCTTTACAATTTCATATTATTATCAATTAAATTTGAAATGCTGTGTGCTAGACTTTGATAAAGAGTATATAAATAGTAATATTTATGTAGGTGTCAGAACAGCAACATGAGCACAAAAGCTGAAGAAATTGCTGGGTTTCAAAGAACCACTGGCCCAATTTTCCTGTTCAAGTACAAGAGTCAGAAGACAGGCTCTAATATAACAAACCAAATGCTTCAAGTAAATCCAGCACAGAAGGTGCAAGCTCTGCGCCAATCAGATTGCCAGACTCCAGCGCTCACATAAGGAAAGTGTGCCAGCAGGCCTACTGTTGCTGTTTTGCAGTCATGCAAAGCATCAGAAAGGAAGGAAGTGAGGCTCACATTTACCAAAGCTCAGCCAATGAAAATTCATCTCATGACTGCCATCAGATTGTAAACAAAAGCCACTGATGTTCATAACCCAATCACCTGCTTAGCAGTGATAATACAGTACTTTTGGCTTGAAAAACATGTTAGGTAAAAGGTGTTCATTAAAATAAATCCTTTTTTTACATTTATGGCAATGATTAGTTTAAAAATCCAGCTTGTCGTAACATGCATTAAAGGAATAGTTTACCTAAAAATTTAAATTTGAGTTTGTTTCTTCATCAGAACAAGTTTGGAAAATTTTAGCATTACATCAGCTGCTCAGCAATCGATCCTCTGCAGTGAATGGGTGCCGTCAGAATGAGTGTTCAAACAACTGATTGCATTAATCACAACATGACTCAGTCAATCTATCAATGTCTTGTGAAAAAAAAAATGCATGTTTGTAATAAGCATGCATCAAAACATTGCCATCTAAAATGTGAGTCCTCTAATCAAAATGCCTTAATGATGGATTTGTTTCTTACAAATGCAGCTTTTCACTTGACAGTATATTAATTTGATTAATTGTGGATTATTGTGATTATTTTTAAACTCTCATTCTGACGGCACCCATTCACTGCAGAGGATCTACTGATGAGCAAGTGATGTAATGCTAGAATTCTCCAAATCTATTCTGATGAAACAAACTCATTTACACCTTGGATGGCCTGAATAAATTTTCAACAAATTTTTTGGTGAACTTTTCCTTCAAGCAGTAATAAACTGCTGGAATAAGCCTTTAACATGCTCAATTACACATAAAACACACAGAGACACACCGCAGAGCTCAGGGTCACGGGGTCACATGCTGCATGCATCAGCTGCATCGATTTCTGCCTCATCGACTGTAGTCTCCTAGACAGGATTCCTAATTTGTGCTTTCGTGACACTGAGCACCCAGAGACGAGAAATAGCATAGAGTCATGTCGTTCTCATCTCCATTTTGGTCATCCTTCCAAATGATTAAAAAAAAGAGCTGATATTAGATCTGCAAGGCTTGGTTTCCAAAAGTTCTCAGGAGAAAGAAAGAGGAAAAGGAGAGCTGAGCGTAAGAACACCTAGCGTGTGGCTGCTCTGAATTAAAGCACTGGCCTCATGCTTCATCCCAGCTGTGGGAAAACTGTGGAACCAGCTGCTGCAGGACGCGTGAAGGCTATATTTAAATAAAAATGAAAAATGAGAGAGGGGGAAACGCTGCAGGCTGTGCGTCTGCAGTCCTGCCCCTACTACATCAGGACGAGAAACAAGGAAGAATCCCAGATCAAATGAACTCTTCCCTTTGAAAGCGCTTTGCTGCCCACAAGGGTTTGAGGCTAATATATTCAAAGATCACATTTTACTAAATGTCATTTTTCTAACATATGGAAATGTTTGTTACGTTACAGTAACTCATGAACAAACCCTCACGTTGTGTATGTTGTGTTATGTTAATAACTACAGTGTAACATAACACCTGAACAGCACATTTTTTGCGGAAGTGCCTTTTTTTCTTCTTCTGTGTCCCTGAACAGCAATATTGAAATGTGTAGATGGACAGTAAATGAACAGACAAACACATAAAATAGATCTTAACTTTCAATACAATTGGGTTAGATGATTATTTGACAGATGACTTTTAGTTTAAGACAATTAAATTAGCAGCTGGTAAATGTAGTCATTTTTAGGCATGTTTATGGTCTTGATGGTCACAACATCAAGTTAAAAAAATTTAAAGGGACAGTTCATTCAAATATGAAAATTATTTTATCATTGACTTACTCTTATATTGTTTTAAACCTGCGTGACTCATTCTTTCATAGTACACAAAAGATTTTATAGTGACAGACTGATTCTGCATAACACTGCCTTTTTTTATATTAAATAATAAATTATAGATAGATAGATAGATAGATAGATAGATAGATAGATAGATAGATCATTTTAGTATTTAATAATTAAGAAATGTTTAAAAAATCATAAAATAAAATGTAATAAAAAATATTTTATAATACTGAACTAATCTAATTACTCTCCCACATTGTTTGTGCTATTGGATGACCAGCATTATAATAAACAGCGGGTGTCCATGTTTCAGTCTCAAGGCCATTTGTGAATTCTTAACAGTAATAAGATTGTGTAAGTAAACAGGACCATCCAAGAGACCAGGGCAAGTAGGGCTCTGGGCCCCTGGGACTGTGCAAGACCACGTGACCAGCCATACCAGACGGCAGCAAAGCAGGGGGATTTCCAGATTGGTTATTATTGTTGCAGACAGGAAAAGACTCCATTTAGATGCCAGAGATCACTGAGAAAGCCCTCTCACTGTTTGAGGAGGAGTAGCTTTATAGCAGAGGTAATGGAGAATGATCTGCTAGAGAGAGAGAGAGAGAGAGAGAGAGTGAGGAGAGGATGTGAGAAGGGGAGACAGAGTGGAAGATCATTTCACTGCTCCAGGGGGCGGTCACAAACATTTCACCGATCTTCATATTGATGAGACTTCTGACTGATGCAAAATGTGCTGGATTTCATTAGTAGTAAATAGTTTGTGTCTAACTGAACAAACAAACAATAAATAAATAAAGACTTGTGCATCCATAATCTGTAAATAAATAAATAAATAACATTTACTGCAGATGTTATACGACAAATCTTTTGAAAAAGGTAAAATAAAAATAACAATATTTGCTATGCTGATTGACATATTTATGTATATGCTGTATCTCTCGTTTATTTTCTCTCTTTCTCTCTCTCTCTCTCTCTCTCTCTCTCTTTATATATATATATATATATGTGACCCTGGACTACAAAACCAGTCTTAAGTCGCTGGGGTATATTTGTAGCAATAGCCAAAAATACATTGTATGGGTCAAAATTATAAATCTTTCTTTTATGCCAAAAATCATTAGGATATTAAGTAAAAATCATGTTCCATGAAGATATTTTGTAAATTTCCTACCGCAAATGTATAAAAACTTGATTTTTGATTAGTAATATGCATTGCTAACAACTTACTATTTATTCTAAATTCCTTTATTTATTCAGCTTTCAGATGATGTATAAATCTCAAATTTGAAAAATTGACACTTAAGATTGGTTTTGTGGTCCAGGGTCACACACATATATATATACATATATATATATATATATATATATATATTTTTTTTTTTTTTTTTTTTTTGCTAAATCTCAAATTGGTACTGTTACTAATAAGTAGCAGGTTCATCATTTAGTCAAAACTGAGCTAATATTTACAACCCAGCACTGGGTAAAATATGGACAAACTCAGCAATCAAAACAACCCAATCGCTGGGTTTGTCCACATTTTACCCAGTGCTGGGTTGTATTTAACCCCAGCATTTTTTAGAGTGTATAGTCATTTTCAAATAGTACTACTATGGTTGCAAAAATATTATTTTTAAATAAATTTAAATGTGTCTCGGTGTTGTTTTTAAGAAGAGACATGTTCCTACTATGAACCACAGTCCCTATAAACTGCAGCAGCATCCTATTACATATAATCGATTGATGGATGTAATTTGACACCATCAAACATTCATTCATTCAATCAATCAATCTCCGAAGGAGTAGACAATATCTAACATTTGTGTTTTGTGTAATGACATATTATAGATGCATTAGTCTTTTGGTGCTGTTCTGATGGTTAAGCGTATAGGCTGCTAACACAAAGGTTGCAGGTTTAATTCCAAGCAGTAGTGACCCAGGAACTGGTGTTAGTGAGATCACAGTCTGCTGTATCATCATTTTGCCCTTGAGCGAGGCACTTAACTTTTGTTTGGTCCATATAGGCTATGCAATTACTGTAGTTAATGTAAATGGATTTGGATGAAAAGTGCCTGCTAAAAGACAGACAAGCAGTATACTGATAAGAATACTGAGATTAAAGTTATAAATGTGACCTAAAGTTGCATTTCCAAAATGATTAATTAATTACCATGGCAAATAAATAAATAAATGTGATTCAAGATGAAAAGATTATACTTTCTATAAATAAACTCCATAGTTAAAAAAGTAACCTATTTTCTACGTTTTCTTTTTTTCAATAATTTCTGTACTATAGCTTGCTCACTTTAAACTTGGCATTGCGGTACTGGGGCTTATGCTTGTGATGTTTCTCATTTGCAAGTCGCTATACATAAAAGCGTCTGCTAAATAATCACAAGTGTGACAATGAATAACCTGTTTGTAATTACCCCATATAAAACCTTGTGCAATCCAATCCTGAACGTGGATTTGCTAACACCTTTTATGTGTCCTTGACATAGAATGGGAGAAATAAAAGGGATAAAACGGTGAAATCCAGTTCCGTGTTTTGTTTAGCACCTTAAACGAGGCCCTTCAATTGATTGACGTTGGTAACATCCAATCAGCGCCCGCAAAGCGTCAAGTCTGTGTTCGTTCGGCCCAATCAGCCAATAAGAAGACTTTAAGACGCCATACGGTATTTCAATCGGCCATGTTGATGAGGTAAAGAGGTACACCATTATATTTTCCCCGCATCGTGCAGATTTTAAATCGCATGAAATATCAAAACATCACTGGTAATGTTTATATAACACTTCGTTTGAGGAGTATATCCGCTATCCTTCACTAGCCCGCAAAATCATCCGTGTTTGCGAATGAGAACAATTTCGGTTAAGCATCTTTAAAAAATCGCGACTGTGATTTTTGTCTTACTCTAATTACTAGAACTGACTGCATGTTGTTTTTCGCTCTTCCTTCCTATATTATGTCTAAAAGACGGTCTAAATAAATCGCTCAGGTTGATTTTTTTTACATACCCAGTGGAAATATCGGTAAAGGGGCGGGGTTTGGGAACTGTCAATCAAACGTTGAGCAGGTTTCACCAGTGGGGCGTCCACTAACTGCCGCAATATTATATTCATTGAGCGTGACCTTTCTTTCAAATAGAGCAGAAGTTTACGCGCCACCTAAAAAGCAGTATTCTTAACCTCAATGCTCGTGTATTAATTAAACACGCTTATCACTGCTGGATAGTTTACAAGACACACCTTTAAGATAAATTAACAAAAGATTGTTTATGATGAGGTGATGACACGAGTAACAACGTTGTCAGTGACATGTAAGTGTCACGCTGATACTATGGAAAAACATATATTTGGAAAAATATAAATAACTGTTACATACAAACTCCATGCTTGTTTGGCTTTGTGTGAGTAAAACTAAATGTTTGAGATAGGCTGACCCATTATATATTTCAGGGCAGTGGTAATGTCTTGCGTACGCAAGGTTTTTTTTTTTTTTTTTTAAGGGAAGGGTGATGAGCCCATCTAGGCCATCCATCAAGGGGAGGTTGACCAGGATAGTATGGATCGACAGTTATTCCACACATAAATGAGTCAGAGGTTGGTTTGGAGGCGGAGTCTGACTTTGTAGAAATACTGTCCATTGTTCCATCTTGACCAATCAGAGGAGCGGAGTATTTGCAACACTGACCAATCACTGAAAACCGCCCGCCTTAAAGCTCCGCCCAGTCTTCTATATTAACTGCTCTGCCGCCGTTCGAGCTCGCTACAGACGCTTAATAGCCTTTTTTTTAATTATACACATCTCCTATTTCTCTTTATATTATTTTGTTCCGAGACCCCATTATATTCTTAACATTTAGAAAAAATGGCTGACACAAAAGTCGATACCAGCTCGGAAGTCTCCGCAAAGGTAATGCAACTTCAGTTACACTATGATTTGTAGAGATTCTGCGTTTTATTAATTTGAATAAACGAACTATATGAAATATGGAATTTGGCATGGAAATAGGCATACAGCATTACTGGAACACTGTTTGCAAATTTTGTCGGTGTTTTGACCTCTCACTGTCACTTTGAAGACTTTTCTTGGATGGTACAATGTTGGGTGTGCTGAAGTTGAGCTTCTTTACAGAGACATTTGCAACTAAAAGGCTTTTTTGTTCGGATTCTACGCGGGTTCTTTGTTTATGCAAGCGGTTTTTCGGTTCCTCTTTAAAAAGTATAGTGAGAGAGATGGACGCAGATGATCGTACGCATAATCTCTACTCTGCCTATATGGTTTGTTGCACGAGCTTCTTTATTACTACTTATAGGCTCGATTATTGAAGGTGCCTCGTACAGTGCGCGAGACGCGGCGATTCGTCAGCCCGCAGCCCGATCTGTCACACAAGTTACTGCAGCTCTCACGATTCACGATGCTGCTCGGTATAAACACGTTTCCCTGGTCTGTGAAATGTGGCTACTTCATGGTTGACCGATACTTCAAGTGTAATGAAAACGGAATTTAATCTTAGGAATAGCTTGTGAACATTAGATCCAACCTGCCTCGGATTTACGGTTTAACGGGAGCGTTAGGTCGCGTTGCCTTTTAAGTTCTGTCAAGTTCAGGTTACACTTCACTTTTTCTTAGTGAAAATGAGAGTTCACCATACATTATTGATTAAACTACTTAGGATATGAGCTTTATTGGGCTATAGTCTACCTATAGTCCGGCTCTGTGGGGATGGCTGATCATTTCTTAAATGAAAGAAAAGAGCTCTCTTTTCTTCTTTAACTTTGGATTAGCGGGTATCGAAATATGGAATTATTTCTATCGACGATGTCTATGCGTAAACTTCTCCCGCGAAAACCCGCTGCGGATGCAGCAGTCTGGCTGGCTGAATGAGTTCCTATTGTAGCGCGCGGTCTGCTCCGGAGGTGAGCGCGAACACCGAAGTTAAGGGACCTCCGTAAATGATGCTTTCTCGCGTCCAGCTGTTGTGTTTTGTTTTTGTTTGTTTTTTGTATTATTTACAAAGATAAACCTATTCTAGACCGACGTCTTTGAGCGTTGCGACGCGTCTCGCGGTTATTCTATCGTTTAGTGCATGCGTACCGCGTTTTTAAGACGCAGCGGCTCCGTTTAACTTTTAAAAACGCGTCTCGAGAGCCATAGTTACGTTCCGTTCCATTCCGTTGCGCTCCGTCTGGCTGCTTGTGAGCGTACTGTGTGAACAGCCCCGTACAGTCCATCAACGTAAGAGATCGTTTTCCACCGGACTTATCAAGCGTGTGGTGCTCAATCTCTGCTGATGTCACATAAAGATCACTGGACTCGCCTACTCGTTGTGGGCACAACATTTCTGACCCGTTTGTCAGAAGGTTTTTTTTCTTCTTCAAGCGACCTGGTCTTGATAACGTTATGTCTCTTAAGTTTGTCTATGAAATGCGGAGGTGATTTCCGCTTCAGGCTAAAAGGTTGTTGCCCACACTGTTTGTTTGATCAATATATGGGTCAGCATTATCCTGTAGATAGTGGCATATGTTCATTATTAATCTATGGCTCACTGGCGCTCAGTGGTGGTACAGAGCGGCATGTAAATTGTGACGGTGTGAGAAGGCGTTGCAGGCGTGATGTAGACGCTAACCGGCTTAAAAACTGAGGATTATGACCTAAATTTATTAATACGAGCGAGCTGCTGAATGGAAGCACATCCTGTGGTATTCAGAGCAATGAAAATCTGCGTTTTCAAACCACGAAGATGCAGCGTGTTAAATAATTTGATAAATAAGACGGCTTCGCTTAAGAATAATGGTCATTCTCGAGGGAACAGCAATATAGTGCTTGAAAAAACGAATTGTTAAAGGCCCAATAGCACAACGCTATTGTTCCCCCCTTCTGTCTCTTTCTCTTTCTCTCACTCCCTCTCTTTCTCCGAGGTTTGTCGGTCCTGCCTCTCTTTGGTCGAGTTCGCGCTCTTATTGGCTGAGTTAAGAGATTCACTAATTGTGATCCGGGAGTTGTAGTTTTTTAGCGGGCGTGTCTTTATCAAGCGCAATGATGTGGATTATAAACTGAACTACAGCGCGCATTGGCGCTAACGCCATCGACGTATCAAATTACAACACCTCAATATGGTCTTTAAACCAGGCGGGGATGGAAGAGACAGACATCCAATGAATAAAGAGTGTGGAAGTGTCTCGTTTCAAATGTGAAATGAAAGCACGTTCCACGAATAAGAGAGGATGTGAATTTAGCATAGGTCTAGTTTAATTTCCTACATCAGATAAGTAACTGAAGCAATTACAGAGCCATATTTTTCTCTTCATTTAGGACCTTAAAGAAAAGAAGCAGGTTGAGGAGGCAGAAAACGGAAAGGATGCCCCTGCTAATGGAAATGCCGTAAGTTTCCACAACTTTTCTCTTTTCATTGCCCAGTACCGCTCGGAATAGTTTCCAAATGACCTCAGGTGTTACCCATGATAACTCAATGTTTTATTTTTAGGAAAATGAGGAGAATGGAGATCCAGAAAATGAAGTAGATGAGGAAGATGATGATGTGGCTGAAGAAGATGAGGAAGATGATGGCGAAGGCAAGGCCTTAAATAAACCCATTGAACGATGATTAAAAAAACATCCTGCTGTAGCTCCACCTATGTGTTGACAACCAAGGCATATAAACAAAGATGCAATACTAAGAATGAATAACTACATTACAGGTGATGATGATGATGATGAAGATGATGAGGCTGAGGGTGGCACAGGAAAAAGAGCAGCCGAGGATGATGATGATGATGATGAGGTAATTTCCACTATGCAGTGAAATCCTTAGATAAGTGTGCATGTCTGACCTTACAAACTGCAGTGTTTTAACTCTGTTTGGCCACTGTTTTTAGGATGATGTTGAAACCAAGAAGCAAAAGACTGATGTGTAAGAAGCTACTCTGCTGGAAATCTTCTCATCCCTCCTTTCCTTAACTCGTCCACCGGGGGAGGAAAAACATGGTCATCATCAAGTAGAGTCCAGCATCCGTGTACACGCACCTAACTGCAGATTTTGTAGAAACAACCAAGACTTCAAAGCTCTACCTTCTTACAAAATACTTTAAAAGGAAAAATTTGTTTGTATTTTTATTTACATTTTATATTTTTGTACATATTGTTAGGAGGTCAGCCATTTTTGACAGTGATCTCTGGTTACCAAACGGTGCTTTGAAGTTGATGCTTCTGAAATAGATTTTACTTGTGGTTTGACCATGTCATGTTATCTCAAAAGAAACTTGTAAAAAACCAAGCAAAAAAAGAAATGAAAAATTGCAGAAAACCATGAAAAAAAAAACATTAATTCAAAGCATTCCAGTAACTTTGTGTATGTACATCAGTTGTATCATACGTAGTTGGATTGTATGAGAGGGCAAGGCCAAAAGAAAAGAATTTTCTTCTTTTCTTTCTTGTCTATTAAATTGCTATCTATTTGTGGCCTGTTTGATGTATGTGTGAAATTTGTTGTGCGACAATAAACCGAAATTTATTTTGTGAGTTCTTAAATTTTTTTTTTTTTTTTTCGTTCTTAAATTTTTTTTTTCCTTTTATGACTTCTCATGAGTTTTTAATGTTGGAGCTGTATGGGCAAGAATAATTGAACCAGCATTATCTTCAGATGCAGTTCATGTTTTTCATCAGCCTGTCAAAAGTAAATGTACATCAATGTAAATTATTCAGGCCTTTAAGTCTCCAAGATCTGGTATAAATTATATTGCGTTAAATAAAATTGACTGTGTGAATTCTTTCATTTATATTCACATTTTTTAGGTCACATTGCTCACATTTATATATTGTGTGTGTGTGCGTGCGTGCGTGTGCATACAAGTCAATTTGGAAATTAATTAATGTACATTGCATTAACACTAATTTATTTAGTAACAAGACGGCAAATTTGTAAATCAGCCATATGTTAGTGTTCAATGTAGCATGATAAGGGTTCTGCAGAACAGATCAAAATCACAAAGTCCTCTTAGAAATGAACTGACGAGCTCAAGTGATACTGAACTTTGAAGTTTAAATATTGAAAGCTATTTTTAGCTACTAGCTGAATATAGTCATTTTAACAGACCATTTGAAAAAGTGATCTGATTGTATGATAAAAGATTTACAAAATTTAATAAACTATAGACCTTTTAAAGTCTACAAAAGTATTTAATAAATTGCATTTGTAATAGTTAGAAGCCTGACAAAAATGTCACAATGTGCACAAAACCAAAAGAGTTCTAGAACTCGAAATAGTGAAAGTGTTTCAGTTTTGGTGGTTTTAAACTCTCAGAAAGGAGCACTACAGGGACGAGTTGATGTTGCACAACTGCTGTCAGGTCTTTGACTGTTGCCAGAGGTGGAACTGACAATCATGAGCACCAGAGACAAACTCTAAAGAAGAACTGAAACACTGACTCGCTGGCCATTCATGTGTTCATTTGACCATTCTATGCATATTATACATAGGGAAACCCCATTCTGCCTGTTTATCTTAGACATGGGTGTGTGCTAAATTACTTCCAAACAAGCTGGTTTTAATGAGCAGGCAGCAAATCAAAATCTTGTGGGAAGTAGGGAGTGTAAGTATCAGTGCCACAAGTAGGTGGACACACCGCCAGAGGAAACAACAGACGGACACAGTTCTGAGCCATCATGCTTTCAACAACAAAGGGAAAAAAAGCACATGTGAAGAAAGTAGAAGATCGAGGCTAGTTTGAGAACTTAGAGTGGAATTAGAATGAGGGAGTATAAGTGAAATGGATCCATCTATGAGATCATGGAGATATAAGGAAGTTGGATCAATTCCAGAATTTTTTTTTTTTTCTGCTGTGGTCTATGAGTGATTCATTTCCAACAAGCAATAACCTGCATAAAGGTGGACCCTCTGTATACAATGTGGTGAGAAAGACGCCATGACCACATTTTAGCAGCATACAAGATGACACTTGCCTGATGAACTGCTAAAAATGCTTGTTGACAGTACTTGTTAAAAACAGCATCTTTGAAAAGAATGGAAGAGAACAAATAGACTAAATGAAACTGTTGATCTCATTCATTCAACTTACCACAAGTTCAGGTAATTATTATGCTTGAATTGTCTAGTTTAGCTAGAGGTGTCTACATTTTTTACTACGGAGGGCCAAAAAGCTAGGTTGACTACATGCATTCATACATGCATCTAAATGCTGCATTATAAGTGGTCAAGTTTATGTTGGTTCAAGGGGCTTTTTCATGAACTTTAATGAGGCTAGGGCACACTGTAAAAAAAGAAAAGAAAGTTGAGCCAACTTATTATTGTAAGGCAACCAGCTTCAGCAGATTTTTGAGTTTTCTCAACATGTCGTTTTAAGTTTATACAACATAAATTTGAGAAATAAGTTGATCAAACTCAAAAATCTGCTGAAGCTGGTTGCCTTAAAATTTTAAGTTGGATCAACTTTTTCTTTTTTTTTTACAGTGCATAATGGTGTCAATCAAAGAATGATAAAACTAATTGGATTCTAATGAAAAAAGACAGGACTTACACAGGTTCTCATGAGAACCATCAAAGGTTCATCACATCTAAATGATTCTGCTGGCTAATGATTCTGAATGTACATTTGTCTTACATAATGTCTTAATAAATGGCAGTCCTGTGCATTAGATGACAGTGTTATTGAAGCTTTAACTATCAGACAACATCTAAACCAAGAATAGCAGATGTGTTAACCACGGTTTTTGTGTGCGCACATATTTGGAGCAAATTGATTTTGCATGCAAGTCATTGTTGACTGTGTTCAATGGGGTTTAGAGATCAATATGGGTTCAGAAAGTCTAAATGAATTCCACCATTTGCACACACAATGTGTCCACAAGCAGATATCAAGGGACTGTGACAGGTAGCAACAAAATGAATCATTAATAGCATTCCAAAGAGCATCACTTAAAAATAGTTACAGGTTTAGTTTGATTACAGTCAGAGCAACTGTAAGGATCAACAGCACTGCAGCTTTAAAAAATGCACATCTTTGTGCTAACAAGTCTTTAAATCGACTTATCATTAGATGTTTCACCCTTGGGATTGTCTCTGATCTTGTTAGAAAGATTTTATCACTGTTCTTCCTACTCTTTACATCCTGTAAATGGCTGTCAGCGGGCTATTAGTGACACTTCTCTTTTTTTATGATTATGTCTATGGGAATCAGACTGAAAAGTGTGTTTGAGAGAGCAATATTTGAGACCCAAGGGTCATTATGTCGGTAGGTCTTGGTTTGGTTTAACTGAATTTTTTTGGTTTCCTTTTTGTTCCAAACTCACATTTTACCCCAAAATAAAAACAATATGAATGACAATATTTATTATATTTAGTAATACATAATTAATATAATTATAATACATTGTATAAATATAATATATTCAGATATAATTATATTAATATTAAATATATGACATATATTAAACATAATCTCAAGAGTAATTATTAAGCATTTAAATTTGACTAAAATTAATTATAAAAACACTGTTACACTGCAGACTTTTAATGTAACTTACAATTTGTTTATCAAATTGATTACATTTGGATGTAATCATTTAAATGTAACTTTCTGACATCACTCACATATCTTCTCAATAAGACATTGAACATCCCTCTGATGCTCAGTGATCTGAAAATCCAGAAGTTTCTAGTCCAGTAGAATCCATGTCGAACAGAAATGCTTCTATTCAAGTGCTGCTCTAAATCTTTGTTGCCTCCTTATGGTTCCATTCATGCAATGCATCATCCCAAGGCCAAGCGTAAGCATCCCGGGAATTCGTAATATTGGCATGGTTCAAATGTGTATCGATAAGTCATCTCTCTGTTCATCTCACTATTTTAGCAATCCATGGAAGAAGAATAGTGAGAGTGAGTGTGTCAGCTCTGGGTCTTTCTCTCTGTGAGAATTTCTCAGTCCAGTTAGTGATCTGGCTGTTCCTGGATAAACAGAGCAAGAATCACAGTATCAGAGTAATGTGGGTGGGAACTCCTCTGAAGTCTCTCATGCCACCTTGTGGAGTTTTCAATAACCTGTTTTATATTTTTGCGGTCACCTATTAGAACCAATATAAATGTGAGTTTTTATATAGCAATTTATAGCAATGACAAATGTGTGAGAATTTTATTCAGAAATCACAGTCTAGCTTTAATTAAAGACTGCCAATTCAGGGATTCAGATTGCACTTTAACAATTTATTGTCATTTAGCACATACTGTATATACTGGGGGGGGTTTGGTCTCATTCTTGTCTGATATAGGTTTCCAGCTGCTGAAGAGTTTGTGGTCGTCTTTGACGTATTTTTCGTTTAATAATGCGCCAAATGTTCTCTATAGGTGAAAGATCTGGATTGCAGGCAGGTCAATTCAGCACCCGGACTCTTCTTCTACGAAGCCATGCTGTTGTAATAGCTGCAGTACGTGGTTTTGCATTGTCCTGCTGAAATACACAAGGCCTTCCCTGAAATATATATCGTCTGGAGGGGAGCATATGTTGCTCTAAAACCTTTATATACCTTTCAGCATTCATAGTGCCTTCCAAAAATATATGTATGCACCCCCATGCCATCTGAGATGCTGGCTTTTGAACTGAACACTGATAACACACTGGAAGTTCTCCCTCCTCTTTATCCCAGAGGACACGGCGTCCGTGATTTCCAACAAGAATGTAAAATTTGGACTCATCTGACCATAGAACACTTTTCCACTTTGAAACAGTCCATTTTAAATGAGCCTTGGCCCACAGGACACAATGGAGCTTCTGGACCATGTTCACATATGGCTTCCTTTTTGCATGATAGAGCTTTAGTTGGCATCTGCAGATGGCACGGCGAATTGTGTTTACCGACAGTGGTTTCTGGAAGTATTCCTGGGCCCATTTAGTAATGTCAATGACAGAATCATGCCGATGAGAGATGCAGTGTCGTCTGAGGGCCCGAAGACCACGGGCATCCAACAAAGGTCTTCGGCCTTGTCCCTTACGCACAGAGATTTCTCCAGTTTCTCTGAATCTTTTGATGATGTTATGCACTGTAGATGATGAAATTTGCAAAGCTTTTGCAATTTGACGTTGAGGAACGGAGAGCCTCTGCCCATCTTTACTTCTGAGAGATTCTGCCTCTCTAAGACATCCCTTTTATAGCTAATTATGTTACAGACCTGATGTCAATTAACTTAATTATTTGCTAGATGTTCTCCCAGCTGAATCTTTTAAAAAGATTCTTGCTTTTTCAGCCCTTTGTTGCCCCCGTGCCAATTTTTTTGAGACCTGAAGCAGGCATCAAATTTGAAATGAGCTCATTTAGTGGATAAAAGTATAAAATTTCTGAGTTTAAACATTTGTTATGTACCCTATGTTCTATTGTGAATAAAATATTGGCTCATGTGATTTGAAAGTCTTTTAGTTTTCATATTATTCAAATTTAAAAAACGTCCCAACATTTCCAGAATTCAGGTTGTATATACATATTTATATATGCCAACATTTTTGATAAAATTAAAAAAAAAAAAAACTTTTATGTAAACGCAAATGATAGACATATGAGCTGAATATATTGACCTTAAAATTTAAATTTAAATTATGCAGGTGAGACTTTAACTAAATGTCACTTTTACTATTTTTAGAATGGGATTGTTTTTTACCTGCTATTTCTCAGGAATAAGATTAACTGAACACATGTTGACATTTTGTACACATTATAAGACACACATTGTAACATATTGTGTGCCACAAAGGGAAACTGCTTTTTTGCACACTAACCTTTATAATAATAATAATAATAATAATAATAATAATTTTACAATTAAGTTATTAATGTATTTTCAGCAATAATTTAAACAATAGACAATTATTTTACTTTAAGAAACACTTTGATGCTTATTGTTGTGCTTCTTACAATTAAAGGCTGTTATCTCCATCTAGTGGACAATAATTGTTGTTACACAACTAAAATCAGTGTGGTTGATTTTGTGAGTGCAGGTGTTGAGCATCACCTAGAAACTTCAGTGTAATCTGAAAAGGTGGATCTATTAGTACATGTTAATACCTTTTGAAAGGGTACAGTCCCAGTGACCACTTTTGTACCATTTTTTTTTCTCCTGAGAGTGTATAATGGCTGTGAGTTAACTTGCATGATATATGATCATTATTGTAAGCAAAATGTGTTAGAAGTGGAAAAAAAAATAAAAAATAAATCTGTCAACATTCATTCACCCTCAAGTTCCAAACCTGTATGAGTTTCTTTCTTCTGTTTAACACACAAGAAGATATTCTGAAGAATGTTGGTAAACAAACAGTTGCTGAAAGCTATTGACTTCCATAGTATTTTTTTTCTCTCTAACATTTAAACTTAGACCGTTAGATTAACTTTTGACTTTATGAATACACATAAATGGCAGCTTAATTATTATTATTATTTTTATCTTTTTTGTGCATTTATTTAAAGACCACATGCACCATTTTTTGTCACTGGTGTTACCTTAATTCTTTGGCAATAATAAAGGTTTTTATGAAATATTATTTCTCGATTTTTTTCAGCACATGTAGTCAGAGTTACAGGGGGAAAAAATGATAATGCAACAAATAAGGAGATTATGTTTTATAATCAGGTTTGTTATAAATGTGATTGAATGATGTTAGTTCATTTGCTATAACAATGAATTTTTTTTTTGAAAAAACAGTTATAAACAAATAATGATGCAATCCTTTACATCTCAACTCTTGAGTGTAGCAGAATTCAATGGATGTAAAATTATTATCATGCCACATGTTACACATTTAATTTAATGTGACAGGAAAAAAACACAGTAACACCAGTGACACAATGAATCACCAGTGACACCTAAGACCAAAGATCCTTATTCTTCAACTGTAATTAATAGGTGAGTCTAAATCGTTACATTTGGAATTCATTTGGCAATTAGTGAAAGCAGTCAGTAAAAGAACATAAACATGAACTGATCTTCACTGGTGTTACCCATAAGGAAGGTGAAAGTGACTAACAACAGTGACAATTTTCATGAAAAAATGCATTTTACAAAATGGCTGCTGCAAGGTTTCAAACCACATGTTCTTGTCAGTCATGGTATATACTCACTAAATTAAGTAGTTGTATTCTAGTTTTTTACAATTCCCTAACAATAAAGTAGGTCATACCAGTGAGTTAAACTAAAAGCTTCATATTAAATCATGAGATAAATTTTTTAAAAATCTGATAACCGAAAAGAGACAGTGGACTTAACATGGGCCTTTCTTCATAGATCTTCAGGAAAAAGAAGAAGGAAATCAAGTGATGTCAACAGTGTGATTTTTATTTCAAAATAAACGATTTTTGTTAAACAGTAACACCAGTGACACAACTCCAGGGGACCACTGCTTTCATTATATATTTTATAATATTTATTTGGCATTTTGTTTTTGGTTTTTATGTCATTTACATCATATATTGGATAGTTGTGAATACATTATTGTATTTTAAATGGTAGAAAAACCTGTTTTTGACCTTAAAATAAAGCACTTTCCCTCTGTACATGGCTGAGGGGATGAGTGTCAGAGAGTCACAGTCACCGCCGCCAACAGCAATCACCATATCACAATCACCTGAGTTCTAATCACCCGCACCTGCTAACCCTCATCAGCACTCCCATAAATACACACTCTCTCTGACACTCATTGTCTGGTCTATGGTTCACCACCTGAACAGTTACATGACTCTATTACTACTTACCTGTGTATTAACTTACCTGTTGTCTCGCAGACCTTCACCCCATTACCTCCTACGATTCTCCGTGATGGATTCCCCAGTCTCCTGGTTCCCGATCTTCAGCCACCCTGTAAACAGAGGATTCTATCAACTCTCAGCTAAGACTCTTAGGACATTCACTATCACCAAGATACTCACCCAAGACACTCTCACCAAGATCCATTTCCCCTTCCTGTCAATAAATCTTCTTGCCATTTACTCACCTGTGGTTTCCGTCTCTGTTTGTGACAATGAGCAGTTTTGTGGTGCTTGAAATGTTTTTTTTTTTTTTTTTAAACCCATATTGCCACATTGATGGTTCAAGGTGTAAATTGTTCAAAGTGTTTTTCAAGTGTAATATTTTTATAACTGTTAAATGTCATCTTCATGACATTTAACAGGATAGTTCACCCAAAAATAAAACTTGTCATTTACTTACCCTCAAGTTGTTCCAAAATTGTATGACTGTTTTTATTTTATTTGTATTCTTTTTTTTACTGCTGAACCCAAAAGAAGATCATTTGAAGAATGTGGTCCCCACTGACTTCTATAGTATTTTTTTTCTTTCTTCAATACTGTTGTAGTACTAGTAACTTAGTTACTGTAATATTACTTTTTGCAGTAACTAGTAGTGTAACTAGTTACTAATAAGATTTCAGTAATATTACAGTTACCATCCATAAAACAGTTTAGTTACTTTTAATGCCTCAACCATGCTGATTTAAAATCCAACAATCAAATAATTCCTAGATTTATTTTCATAATTTTCACAACTCGCATATGCATGTGATGTCCACAGTGCAAGCTTGGAATATGGAAAAGCTTACATTCAGCAGACAGAAATATTGCATTATATTGATTTTGTCAGGAAAAAGATGATCTGAACACTGTTGTGTAAGTTGTGGCTGTACTTTACTCTGGCATTACATCCCACCCACATCCCTCTGATTAGCATGTGGTACTACTATAATTAAAAATATTTTTGGAAAATTAAACAGTTTCTTAAAAACTTATGTGATTTGATAAAATACATAATGAAATATAATCATATATGGGTAATGGAGAAATTATAATGAGCTTCAAGCTACACATGACAGTTAATGAGATGAATACAACACTTCTACTTGAATGCCACTATCAATCACTATTTTGATATGTTGATTTTGGTCAAATGATGAGGCAGAAATATGTTGTTAGTAACATTCTAGAAAAATTTTATGTGGAAGATGCACAGTTTCAACTTCTGTAGGGCGTGAAGAAAAAGCAATGTATCTAGCAGTGTAACTAATTACTGTTGCCAGAAAGTAATAAGTAAAGTAACAATATTACTTTTGAAAGGAGTAACTAGTAATGAGTAATATATTACATTCTTTGAGTAACTAGCCCAACGCTGTCAGTTGTGACCAGCAAGTGTTTGATTACCCACATTCTTCAAAATATCTTCTTTTGTGTTCAGCAGAAGAAACAAATTCATACAGCTTTGGAATAACTTGAGGTTTAACTGTTACAACTCATATCGAATCGATTGACTTCTGACCAACTGATCCACAACAACACTCTAACATATTACCTCATGTTCCTTCTGTTGTCATATTTTGAGTTATTACGTGACATGATATTACATGAAAGCAACTAATATGACAAATCTTAGTTTTGGAACAAATCTTACCTTTCTCTTCGTCATCATATAGCCTATACCATAAAGAACGGCTTTTGCTCACATTTTTGACACTGCATCAATATATCCACAAGGTGTCAGTATACACACATCAACTAACAATTCAATATTTTCTTCCCTGTTCCTACAGCCAAACAAGCGGTTAGGAAAACGCATGGATGAATGGATATTGAATCCATATTATAATTCTTTGACAGTGTAATTAAATTATAATTATATATAGTTGTTACATTTTACAAATAAAATAGAAACACAAGGCACCCTTACACAATTAATGCTAAAAATGGTTACAATACAGAGTATTTATCGAAATAGAATGCAATATTTTCATAAATATATCCTAAACAGATCGTGTAATACTGTGTATTACTTGATTTACATCTTACCTTATATTATGTAATGAAATTTCCAACTGAGCTTCTGTTTCATGTTAGGCTACACTAGTTTCAAACCTATTGTTCCACCCTTCACAAAGTCCTTACTAAAACCAAATGACCTTTGTTCAGTGTTTTTCGCTCATTTCTAATAATGAAAACTCATAACAGGTGCAGACATTTTTTGTGCTTTTATGAGACAGTTTGTCAGTGCTGCTGATCTGCAGCTTAACTGCTGGATCTCTGCTTTCTCACTAATGAGATCTGCTCTGAGTGATGCAATACCGCTGCTTAAGAAAATGAAACACAATTTTTTATACATATTACTCGATTATTATTATTCCTGAGTCTGCAATAAAGCATTCAAACCTTGCCAGCTTCAGACACACCACAATCGGTAATACAAATCTCAATAGCTCTTATAACGCAAATCGAAATGTTCGTTCTTTTCAATCCTGTCAGCATTTCATTCAGTATATGAACAGAAGAAAGCAAAAAGGATACCAATAAAAGGAAAAAGGCAGAGAAAAATTCATGCTTTTTAAATGAATGTCTAAAATTGGCATTAAACAGACACCATGAAGGAGAAAGTATATAAACTATTAATCTAATGAAGCAAATCACAAATTTATTATTATTACATGAACCCCATAGACAATGTAGGCCTATCTGGTAATAACCATCAGGGTGATGGTTTGTTGAAATCACTTCAGATATATTCAGAGAGCAGAAAATTTGAAAGGGCCTCTAATGGAAATTGATTACAGGGCATTACTGGTTTTGACTGGGTGCAGATATGACACTATTGTTGCTGTTAACAATTTTCCATGGCAAGGTGAGATGAGAAATGAGATGACAATAATCTCTTGGCATTCTTTGACTGGGATCATTAGTGTTGTGTGATTAATTGCTTCCAGGATGCCAAGAATCATTTTAGCCTGCCTACAATTCACTGATACAGTTACATATGATAATTGCTGCTTACTTTATTACAGTGGTTCTCAATCAGGGGTCCGGGGCCCAAATAGTAAACTTCTGAGGAGACCACAGGACAACTTATAATGATTTAAAATGATTTAAATTATATTAAAATAATATAACTTAATTAAAATGCTTTAAAAAAAAACACACACACAGACAAAATCATGGTGCAAACTGAATATTTCTTTTTTTCTTTTACACTTTTCATTTTCAACCTCAACAACTATTGTTTTATTAACAAACATCTGGAATCACAAAAAATTATTGTGGTTAGTTAATTTAATACATTCATACAGTTTCTGTCAATAAACATAATTACAGTAGAACGTACTGGAAGAAATATTATAGCTGATATGAGGGGATTATGAATTGTATTGGACAACAGTGCTTTATAGCACTGTTGGTTAACTTTGCCACGCACTCCCCATGTTGATGTGCTATTTACATACAACATTTATGTTTAAAAGCATACCTAAATTAGCAGTTTCTAATCTCACATAGCCAGATAAAATCCAATCTGATTTGGGATATACACTTTACTTAATAAGTAATTTAACATGAAGCTCAGAATACTAAATCCAGAAATGAGTTATTCCTTATTGCTTATTGCATCAGTCCAAAATTGTATAACAGCCATCAGATTAAATCTTTCAATATAAGCCATCTCTAGTCATTTTTGTTTGCAATATGCTTCTGGAGATCAGTGAACCTGAAAGTTATGTTCTGGATCTATGTATGAATACATACCCTTTATAGTGTTTTAAAATGCTCTTTATTATTAGACAATCCGTGTGATGTGTTATGTACACCTACTGCTTCAATATAAAGGGTGAGAAGTGCTCAGGTCCGGTTACAGCTGCATGCATTCCATGTCAAGGCTCTTCACTTACATGCCTCCAAAGAAAGCATAGGGCGTGTGCAACTGTATTTACACATAGTCAGCAAAGGATGAAAGCTTTATTTATTTAAAGCAACAGAGAACCAAGAAGCAACTTTCCATAAATCATTAAGAAATTGAAAGGAAATTGTACATACGTGCATATTAGAGGTGAACTGGGGCGTACAATAATTAACTGATGTTATTATTAACTTAAATTGCATGTGCAGAAATGCTATGGGAATCAGGTTCTGGGATATACAGCACAGTAGAATTAGAATTTGTATAGTAAGAACCAGACACTACAACAAGTCAAGACTAGACTTGTCAAACTGTGTGGGCGGCAGAAGTATCTGTCACAACTGTGGAAATACTCCTCAGACATAGTATTCAGTTGACTTTCAATTTGTACACATTTTTCATCAATGGATCATTGTAGATCTCATACAGTCATTCATAGCATAGTTTCTTTGTGTCTGAAATGCTCTGGAAAATAACCTCTGACTCTAATGGGCGTTTAAAAAAGACACCACTGTTTTTTTTTTATGTGTGGCAACCTTCACCCCACCCAAGCTGTGGCAATGTGACAGCACCCTGTGACTAGACATCCACCCTTCGCAAAATTCAAATGACAAAAGCCATTTCAAACATCAAAACAACTAACAAAAGCCAATCTTAGCCATGCTTTGTCTTCGCTGGTAACAGTATGCCTTTGATAGGATAACACAATGCAAAAGTTGCCTCATCTGAAACAAACTTACAAAACCAAACAATGTTCTAATTATTTTCACTAAACACTAAATAGTTGTGAATGGATGCATATAATGTGTGCAGTTTTTCCAATGAAACTGACATCTCTGTGAACATATTATTCAAATAGGCTATTCTGGGGTTTATTTAGGCCTATGCAGTATTAATATCAAATAACTTTAAAATTAATTTCAAATTGATGAGTTATGTCATATATTTTCACTCCTTCAATGAGAATAGTCTAATTAAGACAAAGCATCATGCATTGTTACCAAAAAATGCAAACTGTACAGTTGTAAAATGTCCCATATTATTATTTACGAAATATCAGCACTCTTGAAACGTCATCCACTAACTGGTGTGTAATAAAATGACAATTTTTTTTCATTTTTATACTTCTGGGTGATAGTACTGAAGGCAGTCAGTAAGTAAAGCAGGATTTTGATCATTCCAGCTGGCCATTCAAGCTCAGTCACAGCCATTTCATCAGCAGAAACAGGCGGATGGATTATGAGCCTTGATCAGATGTCACGAGATAGTAGTAGCCTATCTACTGACAGATAAATAAATAAAGACATAGTCTCCACATATAAAAACTGCACTGCTGGTTTAAAATAAATGTAAACAAAAATATGACTATATTCTGCTGTACTAGCACAGTAAGCTCATATACTTTGAACAAGACTGGTGTTCCGTGGTTCTTATATAATTTCCCCAGATTTCATTACTTAAAGTGAGGATAAACTTAATAAAGAGCTCTTTCACCGGCTGCTTTCTCGCAGCAGCTGAGTGAAGAAACCTGAGCGCGGATTCCTTTGAGCGCAGAGGGAAGGCAGTAGATCAGTAGATCATGTGATCTGTTTGCATATCAAGGTCGCCATTTTGCAGGAAAGTTTGGGAATTTCGGGAACACTAGAAGAAGGAGGAAGTGTTGCGCTGAAGAAGTTTCGATTACGGACGTGTGCGGATCCAAGACTCCTCAGTCAGGAGGGAACGGGAGACATGTGTGAACGGGAACCCGTCTGCGAGTGAACTTTACTTGCACTTCAGCAGGGATTATTAGTAGGCTATTTCTGCATTTTCTACCACTTGCATTGCAATAGATCGGAAGCAGTGTTTCCAAATGTTTGTAATACACTCTGCGATTTGTTGATTTACTCCATGCACTCGTCTGCAGAAAGTTTAGCAAAGTTGTATGAAAGTGTCCACGGGGTCCTGCCGCATTTTACAGGGTTATGAGTGAAGTGGTCGCTTACAGTTTTTATCGGATTGGAGGATTATTGATATTGAGCTTTCACATGTCAGCCTGACCCGGTCAGTGATCGCCGGTGATTGTTGATCACTACGAAATCAAAGACGGGACTGAAAGTGAAAGTGATCAGTCATTCATTCCAATGGTTTACAGGAGTCGCCTTTTAACAGTTGTGAGACTTTGAATCTTTCAGCCTTGATCATGCCAGTGAGAAAGGAAGGTAAGGTTTCTTTAAAATGTGTATATATTTAAACTGCTTTGTAACCAATGGGCTATTTTAGTATATAACTTATTAGTTATGAGAAAAAAACAATGTGTTTTCTATTATATTTTGAAGCATTTGACCAGTGTTTCTCAGCAGGGTTTTTATAATGTGTCTTTTTTTAGATGCTCAGAGGGCACTGCTGCTTCTGGACGAATACCGAGCTAAACTCAGTCAGACCGGAGACCCTCATCTCAGACATTCAATTGAGAGAGTCATCAATATTTTTCAGAGTCAACTCTTCCAGGCTCTTATAGGTACGTTGCTGCTAGAACAAACAATGTTTCCCTCAAGGAAGTTTCTTAACACTTGTCTTGTTGTGCTAAGATGGTGGAACAGGTTTGACTCCACCATTATTTGACATGTTTGACATTTTCAATGATGTATTACAGCAACGTTGTTGTTTTTCTTCTTCAACTGCAAATAAAGGTGTTTGCACGTAGCAAGTTGTTTTGCTCCTATAAGACACTTAAGAGAAAATTATAAGGTTTCCATTCTCATGGAAAGCGTTATAAAATCTTAAAAAGTTTTTCGAATGGAACATATGTTTGTTTTTGTAGTTGTAAAATATTTAATTTTTAATTATTTATCCGTTTCATCTATCTTTTTTTTTTTTTTAATTCAATATTTCATCTGTTGGGCATAGTCGCTATATCATTTTTTTTTAAAGACCTTATCCAGTAATCACAAAACATTGTAAAGTAATGGATTTGCATTTGTCAGAAAGTGTCTTGGCTTGTATTTGCTGGGAATGTAGTCTAAACATTTTGTGTGCAGTAATTTCAAGTAAGTTTTTGTCAACTTGAGAAAATCTTTTGAGTTTGCCTTTTAAGCAGGCTCTTTTGGGAGTTTATGCAATTAAGATAAAATGGAAAGGAAATTGGTGGTGATAAGCATTTTACTATTGAAAAAGTCCAACAGAACATATCCAGAAATAGCTATAAAGATAACTTAGAATGTTTTTGTATATTTGTTTTATACTGGCTGCTATGTGGACAGATTTAGTGGGCATCTTCATAAAAGGTTGTGGTGAGACATTTGATAAATGGATTTTGTAGTGAATTTGTGGCAGTGTAGTGTTTACAGTACACTGTTGAAAATGGAAAATGTGCTGGTAATTTTCTACCGAGACATTATCCATTGATTTTACAGACATTTCCATTAACTCTAAAACAATACAGTGCAAAATTCAAAATACAGATAAAACACTTGTAAAACTCAATATTTATCATATTAATATAGTACATTGTGCCGTTTTAAATTTTGAGAGTGTTGTAATTTAGAACATCATCTTTATATTCCCCACTGCACAAATCAAAGCACAGTGATGCATACTTACTAGAGTCTTTCAGTACTTAATTAAGAGGCATTTGAAATGCATCATTGCTTTGTTCAGTTTCCAGTAATGCTGTGTTCAGACGGTAAAACTTAGTGCAACCCTACTATTATGTTTCCATGATTTGAACTCCACTCATTTAGTTTGGCCTGGACTCTGCATGAATCCAGGGAAGTGCTGTTTATAACCATAAAGAGTATTCATGTTTCATGGTGTTATTATTTGTCCATTATTTGAGTGCTTTAGACTGAAAACATTTGTGGAGACTCCAGTATCTCTGAAAAGTCAAAAGAATGTTATTGCTTTTAAACATGACTTAATCAGAAACTCTAACTCTACATACATGTTGGCTGCTATGTGTGGGTAAACATGGCATGCATTACAGCCTACTTTTAAAAAAATGTAAAGATTAATGCATTATGCTTTTTAAATTTTTTACTGTCATATTGAAGGAAGCATAATGGTCAATAGATGGCTCCTTCTTGGTGCAGCCATTATTTTTGGTGTAAAATTGAGTAGCAGTATGTAGTCATTTATCCATGATGCATTTATCCAAAGCGACTTGTAAAAATTGTATTGTGTTGCATTTCAAGGACAGTCACTCCAGAGCAACGTGCCTTTCTCAAGTGGTCAATTGCAGCAACCAGCAACCATCTGGTTGAACTTTTACTGATACTCCAGCTAGACTTTTTTGACTCGATGTCCCATGGATAATATACAACTGAACTGTAATTCAGAAATTGAAAACATGTTCGTTAGAGAACACATGTAAGTCATAATTTGTTGTATGATTTGTCTTTAATGTATTTTTGAATAAATTATTAGTTCAAACACACACACACACACACACACACACACACACAAAAGTGTGTCCCTTTATTGTGGCTGATAGTGTAAGAGTAAGACTGAAACTGTCTGAATTTAATTTGGGCTTGGCTTATCTGAAATCTACACCTAAATGTACACTTATTTTATCATTAATTTTATCATTGTTACTTCAGAGAAGTGTCAGGCTACAACAAATTGTGGTCTTTAAAAGCAATGCTATGGTTTGATTACAGGTTGTAATTTTTTAGGTTAAACAATCTATTTACACTTGGTCATGTTTTTAATGATGGGATTGTTATCGAATTTACACTTGGCCATGTAAATGCGTTTTCATAAAAGTTTGTATCTTAGATTCTGTCTTTGATTCTGTGAACATTTGTAGGGATTATAGTTCTGTTGGTGGCTTATTAATCACATGTATTTGACTATGCAACCTCATAATTCTTTCAGATATTCAGGAATTTTATGAAGTGAGCCTCCAGGATAATGAGAATAAGCCCACAGAGCCGTCAAGCCTTAAAACCAGAGAACCTTTTCCTCCTGTTAATGAATGGAATCTCACTGGACCAACAGAAACCGTGCCCAGCGTCAGTGCCCAAAGCAAAGAGGTAAGCAAAATATTGATGTGTATGCTACCACTCATTACGTGGATCTTGAATGTCATTATTGGTTTTAGGGTGCTTTCACACTAGCACTTTAGAATAATTGCTGGTGTTTGACACAATTATTGGTGCATTCTTTATTCTGTGGAAGCAGGTGTTATTCATGCAATGATTCATTCAAAAACAGATTAATTCTGAAATGAAACTGAACCGTGTGTAGGTTAAAGACACACAATAGTTGCTGCTACTTCAGTTATGTGGGAGCTTTTTTTCATTGGCAGATGTGAAATGTGTCTATATTTGTACAAAAGTTCTCCATTCAGAGACATTCTTTTGTCATGTCATATAATGTCAGTTTCAAAAGTCAGCTCTGGTGAACCTACTTCAGAACGTCCAGTACTTGTTAAACTTGTGCTTGAAAGATAATTGAGAATGTAATTGAAGATCATGATGCTGAGCGTGTGAAGTGTTAAACATCTGACCGATTTAAATGCATTACTCTAAAATAGTATATGTAGGAGTTCTGTGGCACTAAATGCAGAACATTAAAGAGTTATCTTATTTAATAATGTTAATTTCTCATTTAAATCTGATAAGGGTTGGTCATGCATTTTTCATTTAAATTGTTCACGTTCTAGAGAGTGGGAAGATTTTACTTCTGTTGGGATTGGAAGTAATCTGCTTTGCAGTAATCTACAGTGTTTTAACAATGCATAAAACTCTCATTTCTATGAAGTCTCGGATGAATCAGATGAGCGTTTGAACGTAGCTGAATTTCATGTCTCCACTGGCATAGAGGATGTAGCTTTGTGGTGTTTTATTATTTCTTAACTTATGTTTCTCCACTGTGATTTTGAACGCATGTAAGAAACAGGAGTATAACATGCCTTGAAAAATATTTCTTAGTTTAATGCGATGGCATACTCCTACATAAACTTATAAAATGAAATGAATTCTTTCAATAATTTTAGGATTTTGTAATATTATATAACCTAATTGCAGAACCTATTTTTTTTTTATGTATTTCTCTCTCTCTCTTTGTATAGCCTATTTTTGCTTTTTCTAAAGGTTCATATTTAGTCTTTTTTTTTTTTTTTTTGGAAAAATTCACAGATACATTATATCTTAGTTAGCATAACATGATCAAAAACAAATTTGCTTGCTTGATTAGATATCACCGTCATTCTCTATGCTTCCATTCGAAGATATAAATTTAACTTGTGCGCAAAACTAGAATATCGCGAAAAAAACATTTGCGAATAAAGCACTATTTCCATCCAACGAGTCAAAGAGAACAAAATCGACACTTCCTGATAAACTGGCACTATATATCACTAAAAAAAAGTAGGAGAAGCCACTAAATATAATAATTTTCATATATGATAAATTACTTGCGCCTCAGAGCGAGCAGAAGAAACACAATAAATGCGGTCATTCAGAGGTGGATGCCTGCTGTTTGGCAATTATACAGAATCACAGACTTTGTTCAGGCATTTCAGAATGACCAAAACAACCTTTCAGATGCTGTGCAACGAGATTGGTCCGTGGGTTAGTCAGGTTATCCCGTCCCATCGTGCAAAGTCACATGATTTGGAAACAAACATGATTTGTTGTGGGTTGAATTTTAAGGACCCTGTGTGCGGAGTTGGAACATTGCCAACATTTAGCGAATATTCCTGTTTTATTGCAAAACGTGAAGTCCACTGGCTGATGTTGAAACAGCAGGGCAGAGGCGTTTTACGCACTCGGTGTCCCACTCAGTGACGTGCTGTTGGAGCGCGCGGAGCACATTATGCTGCTCGGTCTCCCAGTGGTGCTCCTATCAACTCTGAACGCGCGTCAATATGAGTGCAGGCGTCCTCCTCCTCAGCATCCCCGACACCTTGCCGCGGAAAGGAAACCTGAGGTGATACAGACTTGACTTCTCTGAGTATATGGACGCGTACGTTTGCTCTACTGAGAGTAAGTTCCTGTCGTGCGCGCAATGCTTTTATATACATTCGCATATTTTAGCGACAGGTTTAGAGCAGCTGGAATGAGATGCTGAGAGGTCGCGCTCTGAAGAATGGACTGTTTATGTATTGTAAGCACAAAGGTAAGACAACCATATGCGTGTTTGCAATGTTCTCCGTCTTGTTTGTCCAGAGTAGCCTATGTTTCATATACAGATCGCTATTACATATTGACTGTAAGATTAAGATGGGCAAATGTGCAACTTTAATAATCAGTGGTTACAGTACTATCGCTAGGATACTCAAATGCGTATTCACAAAGTTTGTTTATGCTCTATCTATCTATCTATCTAAATGTTCTAAACATTTTACATAATAGGAAACCACCACATAATTACTAACCCAATAATATGATTACTTTGAGAAATAATGTTGTGAAAGGTGATCACACTGTGCAGTGTGCACTGATTAAGCTTTTAAGTTATAAATTGGTATTTGTGCGTAATTGTTGAATATTTAGGAGGTGTCGTAAGGAAAGAGTTACACAACCATATTTTATAACCAACTGACTCCCTTAAGTTTTCAGAACTCATAAAGGAATTGAATCGAAAGAGGTTGATACATGCTATGAACAAAGGAGCAGTCAACAACTGGTTGTCCATCACATCTTTAACGTGCATATTTGCAGATCTTTGCTGTCAATCACTTGTGTTAGAACTATCAGCCTCTTTCAGATTACGAATAAAACCTAAATCGAATGTATTAAATTAAATGAGTTCATATTACTCGGCTCTTTGCACTTAATAGTTATGTGAGCTCAGTTACTGATTATATTAAGCAAAACTCAAACTGAATAAGTTATAGTATATTTCTAGCTTCCAGCATGCTTTGCTTGAGATTAGATAGGAGAGTAAATTATATAAATTCACAGTACTCATAACTATTGGTTTCTGAACTTAAATTAATAGAGGCAATCAGGCAGTCAAAAAACTCATTGGGTTTTACAGTGATGGTGTGTTGGAGAGAGAATGAATCAAAACTCTTCTTGAGTGACCGAGTAGAGGAGAAAGAACTAAGAAAAAACTAGACCGTATTTTTTGGCTGCACATCTGAGAGCATGAAATCAGCAGGAGATGCCTGACACTTTGGAATAAAAATGAGAAGAATAATATTTTAAAAAAGTGAATAATTTAAGATGCAATACAAAATCTTAATCTTTACCACTGTTATCTCTCACAAGAAGGCTAATGTCAGTTCGAGATGGGAAGCAGTTACCTGTTGATACAGTCATTATTTAATGTTTTTCTGTGTGCTGCTGTATATTTAGGACAATATTTCTTTCTGTCTACTTATTTATATAAAGGGCTCCCATTTCAATCTGGCACAAATGTGTGCCACTCCAGAACTGTGATCATTAGGTTCATTCCAGGGTGTTCCTATCTGAATGTGATTAGAGTACCCTTCAGTGGGTGAAATTTGTAAAAGGTGTTTAAAAGGTAAAGCTGTTTATCATTCAATGTCAATTATGATCACTCATCACCATAACAGAATGCTGAAGTGTTTTTAAGACCCAGCCATCTGGAAGTACTGAAAGAAATTAGCATAATGAGATCATAGTCTACTGATTTTATCCAAAACCAGAATTTATTTAACTGGCTAAGTGCGTTTAAGCGCACACCTGCGTCAAAGAGTCCTCTAAAATTCAACCGTTATTATCGCAGGTTTGCAAGTAAAGAGGATGTTTGCTGAGTGCAGAGCACTTGCAGTGTCTGAACACTTACAGGCATGCACTTGAAATGTGCTAAAATTATGGTTTTATAATCTGTGGAGTGCCTTTATATTTGTCGGTAGTGGAAAAAGCACAACATCTGTGCTGCTGTAAATGCACAGCCATGACCAGCCCTCCACCTGAAGGCGCAGGCCCTTGGGTCTCTTTTAAAGCCTTGTGTGCTTAAGCTTCAGTAGACTTTCCCATGTTCTCATACAGGCAACTAGTGGACATGTCCAGTACTTCTTTACCATGGCAGTCATGAGTTAAATTTGTGATTTGATCATTTTTGTCTTAATTGAGGCAAGAGTTCCTTTCTAGGTTAATCTTGACATATAAAATCTAGTGCTTGTTCTTGCACATGCATAATGTTTTAACATGAATTTCATAGTGTTCAGTGTAAGTGTTTTTAGTATGTATTTTACTCTCCCTCTTTTATTGGTTTGCTTTTGAGTGGTTTGCCCTTTTCAAGAGCCTCTCTTTGAAGAACATAATAAGCATGGTTTGCAGAGAGCAGCACACTGTCAGTTTTATGTGACTGGTGGATGTGACTAAACTTAAAATATGTTTTCAAGTGCCCCTGATTTCAACCATTGAGAAGAAAGGCTAATTGACTACATCTTTCTGTTATGTTCTGATTACTTAAAGAGGCAATAATTTGTACCTGAATGTCATAATTTTCCCCCCTGGAGCCAATTTATAATGTTTGTCAAGATGTCTTGCACTGAAACATTATTTTGTTCAGTGTGAACAGAGTTCTGTTCTAACTATAACATTAGGTGTTTTGCTCCAAGTTTTTTTTTTTTCTTATGAGTTTTGAGAAAAACCTGACAGTCAGTTGTCGTTATGCACTAAAGTCAGTGGAAATGTGGGCTAGTCCTAGTGTGTGTGTGTATGTGTATATATATATATGTAATGTAATGTAATGTAATGTAATGTAATGTATGTATATATATATATATATATATATATATATAAAATATATGGGCCATTCTACAGAATTGGTGCAAACTGCTGTCCCAAAACCAAAAAGCATTTAAGTATTCAAATCTTAGATGTTTATTAAGATCCTTCTGTTATCTATTGAACCCCACAATAATATTTGAAATATGTGACCCTGGACCACAAAACCAATCATAAGGGTCAATTTTGTGAAATTGAGATTTATACATAATCTGAAAGCTGAATAAATAAGCTTTCCGTTGATGTATGGTTTGTTATGATAGAACTATTTGAAAATCTGGAATCTGAGGGTGCAAAAAAATCTAAATACTAAGAAAATTGACTTCAAAGATGTCCAAATGAAGTTCTTAGCAATGCATATTACTAATCAAAAATTAAGTTTTAAAATATTTACAGTAGGAATTTTACAAAATATCTTCATGGATCTTAATATCCTAATGATTTTTGGCATAAAAGAAAAATCTATAATTTTGGCCCATACAATGCATTTTTGGCTATTGCTACAAATATACCCCAGCAACTTAAGACTGGTTTTGTGGTCCAGGGTCTCACATTAGTAAGCATATGTGTATATATATATATATATATATATATATAATAAAAATTCATCTATGCCCACCACTAATAAATATATATATATATTTATTAGTGGTGGGCATAGATTAATTTTTTTAATCTAGATTAATCTCACTGTAATCTTGGAATTAATCTAGATTGAAATCATTTGAATTCTGCCAAGTAGATCAGAATAAGTTCACTACTAGTAGTAAACAACTAGCAGTCATCAAGAATTTAATATTGATAATAACATTGAAGACATTGTATGATTATTCCTTAAAGATAAGGTTTTAATAGTTTTAGTTTTAGTAGCCTATTACGTTCTGCCCAATGTCTTCAAGTGAAACCGAACTTTTATTTTGACGGGTTGCCGTGAGGATAGTTTTTCTCAAATGAAACGCTCAAATGCTCATGAAGTGACTCTCAGAGCAGTTCTGATGTTGTTCATGTATTTATGTCCTCATTTAGTGAGACGACAGACGTTAATATCGCCGCAAGCGTCACGCGGTCTTCTGTATGAGTAGTGAACAAACCCGTGCGTCTGCGCCATACATTAACACAGAGACGCACAGAAGTCATATTTAAATAGACGTTTTGCGGCTTAATATTTACAAATAGGAGTGGGAGTGTGCTCACTTGTGTGTGCGCTTACACGTACGTGTGTGTGTGTGTGTGTGCGTGCGTGCGTGCATGCGAACCAGGGCGGAACTCCGCTGTGCGCGCGATACAGAGAGCGCGATGTAACGTAGAGACAGAAATGACTTGCCGATTAAAGCTTCTTAAAAATAAATTTTCCCTGAAGCAAACCCGGCGGCTTCATAGCTGCATCCATGTTAGCACATATACACACAGGTTCGAAGACTCGTTCTCGCCCCCTACAGTGCAATTCGGCTAGGTATACATCCGCGCTAAAATATCAAGGTGAAAGTCATCATAGCTTGAGTAGTATAGATCCAGCTCCCAACCCAACTTTGAGAATAGATTAACGGCGATATTTTTTTTTATCGCCCGATAAGAGTCTCACGTTAACGCAGCAAGTTAACGCCGATAACGCCCACCACTAATATATATATATATATATATATATATATATATATATGTGTATGTATGTATGTGCTTACTAATTTATTTCAATATTTTCATAAATTGGAATTTAGGGGTTAGGGTTGGGACAGGCACCACCCAACTGAAAGTACACAATAAATGATGATTTTAAAATCATCATTTATTGTGTACTTTCAGTTGGGTGGTGCCTGTCCCAACCCTAACCCCTAAATTCCAACTTATGAAAATATTGGAATAAATTGTTTTTGTTTTTTCCATTTGTTGTTTTTAAAAGCATCTTTTTGATTCTTTTAAAAAGCGAAGTTCAAAAAAAAAATTTAATATTTTCTTTGTAAATTATGAAACTGTTAAAAAAAAAAGTGTCCCGCCTTTTTCATGTCACTACCAAAACAGTGTATGTTTAATCTATTGGTTGAGACTGATTTGAACTAAACCCATAAATTTATGATCAGGAAATATTCCTGTGTCCCCCTCTCATAGCTACAAGGTGTGAGTAGATGAGTCTCATCATTTTGAGTTAATGTGTTTAAAAGTCTGGAAAATCTGTGTGAAACTTTTAAGGAACGTCACTACTGAACTACCTTTTTTTTTTTTTTTGCAATTAAGCACACTTTTTTGGGAGTTATTCCATAACATTTAGTTTTAATGTATACCAATGTTCAGAACTGTGCTAGCTAACCATGTGCTGATTAGCATCTTTGAGCTAGGTTCAAAAGTCTCTAAAATTGTCTCTACCGAAACTCCACCAAATGTTTTGGTAGTGATTTCTTAGTTTTTTTTTGGAGCATTATCCCATAGAATTGTCACTACTGAAACAGTCACTACCGAAACATGTCATCATTGTTTCGTAGTGACAAAAGGGAACACCTCATATTTGGGAGAAATAAATAGAATTTTAGTACAGTTATGCTTTCTTTTTTTTTTTTTTTTTTTTTAAGCATGTTTTAGTATGCGAGTTAAAATTCTGTAAATTGTCTCTACCGAAAATGTGCTGTCACCACAAAAACATGGGATGTTTTGTCAAAAATAAAGTAGGCTATACTTAACTTTTGAAATCATTATGATCAACTTTTTGCCTTTTACAAAGAAAATTTGGATTCAAAACACAACAAATCTTGTTAGAATTTTAATTATGGGTTTACCCCTAAAACAAATTAAATAAAATGGCAAAAAAAAAATATTTACAATCTAGATGTAAGCAAAATCTTAATAGGTCAATATAACCCTTCTAATTAAATAATTACTGTGTTTCGGTAGTGACAAATTTGGGGAGAGGACAAATATTACAGGACTCTGAAAATACAATGAGAATTAACTGCACAAATGTGTACCTTGGATATTATACAATGTGCATGCATAATTTCCAATATGTTTCCAACTCTGACTTTGGACCAGTTCTGTAGAATGTCCCATATATTGACACTTTTAATTATCAGCATCAGCTGATAAGTGTCTGATGCAGGACGTTTATTTTGACAGTGCTGAGAATGCACAATTACACTGAACAAAATTATAAACGCAACACTTGTTTTTGCCCCCATTTTTCATGAGCTGAACTCAAAGATCTAAGACTTTTTCTATGTATACACAAGGCCTATTTCTTGCAAATATTGTTCACAAATCTCTCTAAATCTGTGTTAGTGAGCACTTCTCCTTTGCCGAAATACTCCATCCACCTCACAAGTGTGGCACATCAAGATGCTGATTAGACGGCATGATTATTGCACCGGTGTGCCTTAGGCTGGCCACAATAAAAGGCCACTCTAAAATGTGCAGTTTTATCACACAGCACAATGCCACAGATGTCACAAGTTTTGAGGGAGCGTGCAATTGGCATGCTGACTGCAGGAATGTCCACCAGAGCTGTTTCCCGTGAATTGAATGTTCATTTCTCTACCATAAGCCGTCTCCAAAGTAGAGGTCTTCACGGATCCTGAAGAGACCCGTAAATGTGCTGCACCGAACCGACCCGGACCCGTATTTTATTTGAAAGTTGGACCCGAACCCGGCCGGGAAGACACGGACCCGACTGCACCCGATCGGCACATATTGCACAGCAAACTGCTATTAAGTCAATAACAAGTTGCGAGAGAGAGAAAAAAAAATCCCTTACTACTGTTAGTAGCCTTCTCCCTGACTGCGACGCATACAATCCTCCTAGCCAATAAATTTCCATCCATGTTGGGCTGTTCCCCTCTATTGCCGACTGAAAAAGCCTTCTTAATCCACTGATTATTGCTTTAAAAGTCTACATGCTGTCACGTCAGTGACGGATGACTAATGCAACTTTGCAGTTTTTTTTTTTTTTCCCATCTCGAGTCAATTTCGACTGTTGCGTTTATGCAACGATAACGATACTTTTTGTTGGTTGTAATAAAGACTCGGAGCAATTCTTTTTTGGAAAAAAAGGTGCAGAACAAGAAGTGCGTTACACTTTATTGCGTGTGTGTTCAATAACAGTTTTGTTTCAGCCTTTTTTTTTTTTTTTTTTTAATTTATTTTTTTGTCCAAATCACTCATGAAGGAATCCATGATCACCGTCCGCTTGCAGTAGGCTACATTAACTCCGCCCGCGCTCTGCTTCTAGTGGCTCGAGGTAACGCAGTGTTTTTTTTTTTTTTTTTTCACCTTATTTCCCGCTCACAATTTTCTCATTGTAATTTTACAAGCTGCAATTTACAAAACACACGCATGCTGACTGACACTGATCACTGGCGGGTACGGTGTTCTCCGATCGACTCGGGTATTACACACAATGTTAAACAGACCCGGGACCCGAAGTAATAGATTGGGACCCGACCCAGACCCGGCTGACCATTTTAAAATATAGACCTGAACCCGTACGGGTCCCGGGTCCTCTGGTCTTGGGTCCTCCCGTGAAGACCTCTACTCCAAAGGCGTTTCAGAGAATTTGGCAGTACATTCCAACCGGCCTCACAACTGCAGACCACGTGTAACCACACCAGCCCAGGACCTCCACATCCAGCATCTTCACCTCCAAGATGGTCTGAGACCAGCCACCCGGACAGCTGCTGCAACAATCGGTTTGCATAACCAAAGAATTTCTGCATAAACTGTCAGAAACGGTCTCAGGGAAGCTCATCTGCATGCTAGTCATCCTCATCGGGGTCTCGACCTGACTGCAGTTTGTCGTTGTAACCGACTTGAGTGGGCAAATGCTCACATTCGATGGCGTCTGGCACTTTGGAGAGGTGTTCTCTTCACGGATGAATCCCGGTTTTCACTGTACAGGGCAGATGGCAGACAGCGTGTATGGCTTCGTGTGGGTGAGCGGTTTGCTGATGTCAATGTTGTGGATCGAGTGGCCCATGGTGGCGGTGGGGTTATGGTATGGGCAGGCGTATGTTATGGACAACGAACACAGGTGCATTTTATTGATGGCATTTTGAATGCACAAAGATACCGTGACGAGATCCTGAGGCCTATTGTTGTGCCATTCATCCACGACCATCACCTCATGTTGCAGCATGATAATGCACGGCCCCATGTTGCAAGGATCTGTACACAATTCCTGGAAGCTGAAAACATCCCAGTTCTTGCATGGCCAGCATACTCACCGGACATGTCACCCATTGAGCATGTTTGGGATGCTCTGGATCGACGTATACGACAGCGTGTTCCAGTTCCTCCCAATGTCCAGCAACTTCGCACAGCCATTGAAGAGGAGTGGACCAACATTCCACAGGCCACAATCAACAACCTGATCAACTCCATGCGAAGGTGTTGCTCTGCGTGAGGCAAATGGTGCAGACCCCCCAATACAGTAAAACTGCACATTTTAGAGTGGCCTTTTATTGTGGCCAGCCTAAGGCACACCTGTGCAATAATCATGCTGTCTAATCAGCATCTTGATATGCCACACCTGTGAGGTGCATGGAGTATCTCGGCAAAGGAGAAGTGCTCACAGATTTAGACAGATTTGTGAACAATATTTGAGAGAAATAGGCCTTTTGCGTACATAGAAAAAGTCTTAGATCTTTGAGTTCAGCTCATGAAAAATGGGGGCAAAAACAAAAGTTTGCATTTATAATTTTGTTCAGTGTAGTATTAACAGATCTTTTAGGAAAATGTGAATTTCCTTCCTTCATTTTTATTTTAAGTTTTAACAATTTCTTTTGTTTGTTAAAAATACTATAATAGAATTTCAAAATGTCTGTTTGTTACAGGTTTATTTAAGTTTGTATTGTTTTCATATTGATTAATTTTGAAGATTTCTTTCTAATTTAGTAAATATTAAATAAAAAATATACATTTTATTGCAGCATGTGTTATTTACTATCTTTTGAATAAGATGGTGTGATCATATCGACTTTAAATCAGCCATCAGACACTCTGCTCTCTAAAATATCAGCACTGGCATCAGCTGTCAAAAAGTCCACTAGTTCCAAGAGAGTTTTGTTGAACACTATACAAAGCTTGAGCATGGGTGGTCTGGGAAGGGAGTTTTCAGTTAGTAAATCAACCTGTTCTGTCAAACTACTGCTTCTGTTCTATTTTTAGCTAAAGTATTTCACTCACTGGACAGATTCCTGCAATAGTTGTGGACCTGCACACATGTAATCATTACGGATAACCATCAGAGCTCACAATGTCCTGGGATTGTGGATTTTAAGAGGTTCTTTTCAGGGCTCTGCCTGAGTTCATTTGTGTTCGCTTGCTTTGCAGGTTTGTGCACAGCAGATGTGCTCTGAATTTACACTGTGTTTTTTTTCCCTAACACAAGCAAAAGAAGCAAAATCTTGCTGTTAACACTTAACTTTTGGAGCTTTTATATTATGTGTGTGAAGGCCCAGAGATGTTCTTATGTTCTTAGTGGTCCTCCACAGCTACTTAGGGGGTCTTAAGAGTTCTGTTGACAAGCTTGTCTTAACTTGTTAAGTACACGTCTGGAATTAGATTAAACAGAACTTTTTGATACAAATTAAATGCATGTATGAAATTACAGTTTATGAGGTAAATACTTTATTATTCTGTCTAGAAGTTTTTTGAGTGGAATAAAAGTTTCCTTGGCTTACCTTTTAAGCTTTAAGTAGCTTAGCATTTATCCCTTAATTGTCTTTGGAAAGACCTATTTTTGACTGTAAGAGAATTTGATCTTTGTCTTGGTCAGCTGAAATACACTTTAGTAGTTACAAGAATAAGCTGTGGAAGTGTTAATGAGCATTTGCATTACTCGAGGTCTTTGCGTGGTGTCATTCGGTGAAGACTGGAGCGGACAACCCAGGCTAAATGGAGGATTCAGATGAGGAACTGCATGTAAAGTATCTTGCTTTTAAAATAATTGCTCATGTGTCACGCTGCGGTGCCTTCTGTCTTTGAGTGCCATTTACAGAGAGAAATATTAAATTTGTTATCCTGTTTTCTGTATTAGTTTGGTCCGAGTAAATGTGGATGCTGTTTCTGTGGCATATTACAAATAATATATGAAATGAAAAGATTTAAAGCCTCTTTGGACGCTTGTATTCCTCAGGATCCGTATGGTTGCAAATTGTAATAATGGACTGAAGTGGAGAAACATTTGATAATGAAGGCTAGAGTAATGCAAATCTTGTTTTTAAGAATTGTTTTATTAATCATATATGTTTAACTATAAATTAAAAACGGCGGAGTAGGAATATTAATGGTTTTTAGTGATATTTCACGAGAAATGGTTGTGACACCATGAAGAGGAAGTGATGTCGCTGTTTGTTCCAGTTTGAAGCTGTGTTTCTCTTCTGAATATAGGTCTCGTTAGAAGTATGATCAGAGGTTTTACATGAGTCCTGCCTCTCACAGCCTATTTCTTTCTTTCTTCAGGGAAGACTGTCAGCTGAAAATATAGCACAAACTGACATTCTTATGTTATGTATTTGCATTTCAAACAAACAGTTATGGTTATTTAAATGTTAAATGTCCTATTTTCATAACTAATACTATATCGCCTGAAAAATTGCTGTTAGAATAATTAGTTATAAATCAAGTGTCTTGTGTGTTCTTTCCTGAATATGATAATTTGGCAATAGTTTGTTGTTGCTGAATGACTGTCACTGTTCAGAGATTTTATACTGTACAGGAGGGCAATATCACACAAATATCATATCCCCTGATGTGATATACCATGTGAACTATCCGTTTAATGAAAACGGCAGCATGTTTAGTACTATTAGTCTGCTGTTACTTTAAGACCTGCACGCATCACATATACAGGCACGCATTTGTTTTTCTCTCAAATCTTTACTTTCAGTTTAGACATAACCAACTGTTTATATGTAAACCTTTTGTGTTTTTGACAGTATTAGCGCAATCATGAAAGATAACTTAGTCCAGTAATCAGCTGCTATTTGACAGGCTTTTTAGTGTGCGACTGTGCGTGTTTCAGGTGTACGCAATCAGAAAAAGCGCATGTTAGAACTGCATACCAATAAAAATTTTAACAGGCAAGGCTTTAAAGCACATGCAAGTAATGTACTTTTGTGATTATGAATAAGTGCGGTGTCCCGTGAGTTTAACTCTACTGTCAATGTATCATGCTTTCTTCATGGAATTTTTGCGTTCAAATATTTCAACACAGTTCAGTGTTTTGTGTCTAATTATTTACTTTTGTGGCAAGCAGCTGTGTAATAAGCGGGATAATGTACATCAAGCCAGTTATCGCAAAATAAAGATGTACATTATCCCTTACTTAATTGAATGACATCTCAATTCAAGTGATGAAGGATTTTGACAGTAATCAGTGTTGAGCACTACTGTAAGGTTAACCCTGTCTGCTTTAAATGTTTCAAAATGATTAACAGTTGAAAATGTTAGAAATTTAAAAAAGTAATCAAATGTAATTAGTGTAACTTTTCAATTACTTTATAAAAGTAATGTAACTTATTACATTTTAAACGAGGTAATTTGTAATCTGTAAACTATTACATTTCCAAAGTAACCTTCCCAACACTGCACACACCCCTCCCTACAGTACAGTGTGGTTGTACTGCTGTGTTGATGTCAGCACGGGTTGCAGAGGTCAACGAGGTGAGGTCTGCGTCTAGAGCTGCTGGGGTGACAGCAGGTGGGAGCCGGCAGGCGCTGTGGCCGAGTTCTGCACTCGCACTTCCACGCTTACTGAGTCACTTCCCATTCACTTACTCACTGCCCCCACATGCACACTTTAGTGCTGGACATTGTAGCTAAAACATTATATATATTTTTTTTATTTCTCAGATTTTTGGTGTTTTTTTTTTTTTTAAAGGGTTAGTTCACCCAAAAATGAAAATTCTTTCATTAATTACTTACCATCATGTCGTTCCAAACCCGTAAGACCTTCGTTCATTTTCGGAACACAAGTTAAGGTATTTTTGATGAAATCTGAGAGCTATTTTGGAGAGTACCACGACACGCATGTGTGCATTTTCCCCAGAACATAATCAATGTAATCAGCATTGTTTACGTTCAGCATGCGCACGCTTTCTCCTGAATATGAAAAATGCTGATTACGTTCTGGGGAAAGCGCGCCGAAATGGCCGAAGACGGTAACTCGGGAAGAAGAATTGTTGAATAAATTATTTTTGTTTTCTTTTTCGCACAAAAAGTATTCTCGTAGCTTCGTAACATTGAAGCTTAGCCACTGATGTCACATGGACTTTTTTAGCGATGTCCTTACTACGCTTCTGGATCTAGGAATATTTTGGTTCCCTTGCGGTCTATGCAGGGTCAGAGAGCGTGTTCTGAAGATGAACAGAGGTCTTGCGGGTTTGGAACGACATGAGGGTGAGTAATTAACGACAGAATTTTCATTTTTGGGTGAACTAACCCTTTAAATATCAACAAAATATGTGTTTTGTCTGTGCAGTGGTTTGACAGCCATAGTCTTTGCATTCTGACTTCATCTCACTCTTTAGACTTTGTGTGGGACTGTGTGGCCCCATTCTGGCTCTCTCTTTCTGTCTGTCTCTCATGCACACTGTGGTGAGCTTGCCGAGTGGGTGACGCGTGTGGGGAGATCCAGTCTGGTGCAGTGAGACCCCCAGCTGTTATGTCTTGACTATCATGCTGTTGGCTGTCTGTTTGAATTTAGAGCGAGGAAACACTTCAGTATTGGTTGCTATTGTGTTCTAATGTCTAAAGTCTGTGTTTCAGTGGATGTACAGAAATGATCAAACATTGCAACATATACCTCAGGCTGTCAGACAGAAGCTGCATCTGGATTACAGTAATGAACACTATCATTCAAAAGTTTGCGGTTAAAAAGGTTAACATTTTTTGAAAGAAATTAACTTCCTTTCAGCAAGGATGCATTCAGTTGATAAAAAGCGACAGTAAAGACACATTGTTGCTATTTTTAAAAAAAAATTATCCAATAAATGCTGTTATCCAAAGAATCCTGAAAAAAAAAAAAAAAATTAAGCAGCACAACTTTTTTTTTTTTTTTTTTAACATTGAAAATGATAAGAAATTATTCTTGAGCACCAAATCTGCATATTGGAATGATTTCTGAAGGATCAGTGACACTGAAGACATAAGAAATGGCTTCTGAAAATTCAGATTTGCCATCATAGGAATAAAAAGATAATAATATTAAACTATATTTTTGACGTTTTTACTGTTTTTCAAAAGCATTAACAAATCTTACAGACTACAAACTTTTGAACAGTAGTGAATGTACTGAATTGACTGAAGATCTTGCTTCTTGATTGTTGGTGAGGTCCATTCTTTAGGTTTGAAAGGAATGTAGTGTGCACATTAATGTTCTTTTTAATGAGATGTTGCATAAGGCTTTGCGTGCTAGCTTAGCATACCGATTAGCCTGTTAGCTTAGCCAAAACCCTACACTAAATGCTTTATTGGGAATTTGGGTGTAAAATGCAGTATGTGAACTAAGAGAGAAGAAAACAAGCATAAAGGGCTGATTAGGAAGAATGCAAATTTGGCATAATTATGTCATAATATGCTAATTAGTGCATACTGTCATCTAGTCTTGGCTAATAATTTCTCATTTTGTCACCTCACTGCTTTTACGGTAAAGTAGGATTGATGTTTTATTGTAGAGATTGTCAGATGCAAATGTTTACCACAATGGAGGAAAGTATGAGTTTGAGTATCTCAAACTGCTCTTTTTGCAGTGAGACATTTTTAGGTCTGAAAATGACAGTATGTTTTTATAGTAGACCTCTTATTTGGAAAAATGAAAAAGTGATTCCTTATGTTATGACCCCTTTAAATGTTAAACTGGGACTTGGTGCAATCATTCAGTTTCTGTTACACCTAAGGCAAGAACAAGACATGTCCAGATGAAACTCGTACTTGGTTGGTGTAGAAAAAAAGACACAGACCTGTGTAGTCTGTGTTGTGCTGTAGCTGCACTCTTATAGTTTAACTCCAGTGGAGTTGACAGGGCTGCGCAGGCAGTCTAATGAGACACCTGCGGTGGAGCTGGAGGCAGGCGCCCGCCCCCGAGTGTGACCCCACCGGTCTGAGAAGAATAAATTACCTTTCAGTGTATGAGTATGTTGAGTAAGACTGTCAGCTTGTTTTATGCTGCTGGCCATTGTGCTTTGCATATTTTAAGCATCACCACAATCCTTGAAGTCAGTCTCAGGGGACTTCAAACTAAAATCTCCTGAAATCCAGCTGCACAAGGGTGATGTACTGTGCCAAAAATGATTTACATTACTGAATATGTGAGTATACATTACACAGCACTGGGAATTTTTCATCATACACTGAGGCCTGTAGTCTTTGGTTTCAGACTGGTCTCTACTTTGTCTTGATGTTCATTTCATTGTTTTTAAAGGTGGAGTGTAATTTCATTTTTTTATATATATATTAAAGGAGCTTTTATTTATTTTCCTTCATTTAGGTCCATCTGGAATTGTTATTTGTGTGCTTCTCTTCAAATGTATTCATCCGTCTGACATTAGAAAAGTGTGGAAATACAGAATAAGACGTGTTTGTAGACTGGAGATAAAAATTTTGTTCTGAAAACTACAGTATATTTTCATTGTACAATATAAAGATAAAGGATTTTTGGTGCCGATGGCTTCGTGGGCAGCGCACTGACATATGGTGCAGTTGCGCTTCGGATGTCCCGAGTTCAAATCCTGCCTCGTGGACCTTTGGCAATCCCGTTCCCCCTCTTGCCTCCTGTCATATCTCCACTGTCCAATCACGAAAAAATGCTAAAATGGCCAAAAAAAAAAAAAAAAATTGAATTGCAACTCAGGGAATTCTGGGAACGTCAATTTACGGTTTTTCCTGTAAATTTTACATTCTTTTTCACTCCCAATAATGGTATTTCACCGTAAAATTGTCTGAAATGTCTATTACAGTTTTTCAGCGAACATATTAGGGGAGCTTACCGTTAACCATTTAACAGGTGTTTTTCTGTAGCATTTTCTTTTTTTTTTTTTTTGCTTGTTTTTTTTTACCTTGTATATTTTACCTACCATTTTTACGTGTGTATGTGTATATATATATATATATATATATATATATATATATATATATATATATATATAAAATATATTATTATTTTTTTTTTTTTTTTTGTGTGTTGTAGCTTGGTCACTGAGATACCAGGGTCTACTTGAGTTATAAAGCAGAGATTCATCTCTGTGTCCTTTTTGCTCAACCAGGTCAGGCTAAACGCATCCCTGCGGTGATCTCCAGTCCAGATGCTCTGGTTTCCTTTGAGTCAGAGTAATGCACCCAGCCAGGGCACTGATTCTGGCAGGAGGAGCATTATGTGCAGCCATTCAGATTTTATTTTGCAGTCCTCACATCTGTAGCTGAAATGACACATTAAAATTCTTTATTAGCTCCCTAACATCTGGTCAGAGTGCAGTGCAGGGTTATTTTTGTTAGCTAAAATTAAAACTAAAACTCAAACCCTAAAAAACCCAAAAGAAAACTTAAAGAACTTTAAAAAAAAAAACTAAAGTACTAAAATTACAAAATATACTGAAACTAAAAACTATAGATATGTATACAGACAGTGGTGGCCAAAATTTTTTGAACACTAGTATTTTCACCAAATGAACAATTAAGTCCGTTATTTCTATCCTTTGCTGTAGTCTGTCAGTGTGTGTAGAAATATCAGTTTACATTTCCAAACATTCATTTTGCCATTAATTGTAATAATCTAGTCTGACAACAGCCAGTGCTCCACACAGAGATCTGATCTGATCATCATCCAGTCTGTCTGGAATGTCATGAAGAAACAGAACAAACTGAGACAGACTAAATCCAGAAGAACTGTGGCAACGTCTCCAAGATGCTTCAAGAAACCTACCTTCAAATCTACAGTATACTGTTAAACGTTTTAGGCACTTGTATAAAAATGCTGTGAAATGAGGATGCTGTCAAAAATAATGTATAATAATAATTACAATTAATGGCAAAATGAATGTTTGGAAATGTAAACTGATATTTCCTACTGACACACTACAGCAAAAGATAGAAATAACTGACTTAAAACACTTTTTTTTTTTTTTTTTTAGCTAGTGAAAATACTAGTGTTCTAAAAATTTTGGCCACCACTGTAAAAATGACAAAAACACACACAATTTCTAAAACTTTAACTGAAATAAAAATGAAAATGAAAATATAAAAATGAATTCTAATTCAGAATATTAACAAAAACTCAACACCGTTTTCAACTAAAAATGGAAAACTTAACACGTTTTGGCTGTTCATTTTGTTCATTCAATGCTGTTTTGGAGGAAAACGATGAAAATGAAAAGTGCAAGTTTTTGAAAAACTTACTTTTACTGTCACCATGTAAACTATAAAAATGTGAATTTTGAAAACTGTGACACCATGCCCATACATATTACATGTTCAGTCTACAGTATAATGTGTGCAGGCAAAGTGACATCGCCAACTACTGGGCTGGCATGCATAATATAAGTCCTTTAGTCATTTTGGCATATCTGTGTAAACAGGATTGCTTTGACAACATTGTCATCTGTATGTGAACCTTTTCAAAAACGCAAAGGAAAAACGTATCCGTTTTTAGTACAATCATTGTCATGTAAACATATCCTAAAATAACACTGGTAAGGTGGATGCTAAATCAATCTCATAAAGAGCTTTAAAAACAAGCGGTCCAGACAACATGCTGACGACTCAGTTATGAAAATGTGTAGATTTGCACATCCCTTCTTGGAAATTCCTATGCCTAGACCAACCCAAATCCTTCAACTGTCTTGTTGGTAGCTTTATCTGTCCTGTGGTTTACTGTGTGTTATTGCAGTGTTGCTGTCAGCAGCTCCATGGCCTCCCAGTGTCACATGTCAGGGTGTGTTTCTCTGGGTCTTGCCTAGCTCTGCAACTAGTTCAGCTGGAAAGAAACCATTCATCATCATTTTGATATGTCATAAGTGTTTGTTGTATTGAAGATGAGGAATTTGTTACAAATCAGATGGTTCATATATTTACACACCTAAAGTAAGCAGATTATGAATATGACTTTTGAGATTCATTTTAATATTCATTTTGAATTATTTTAAATAATTGTAATAAAAATACTGCAATTTGAAAAAAATATGCAACCATAATATATATCTCCATTAATCACTATCACAAGTCATTCATGCAATTTAAACATCCTCATCTATTAATCATCTGTAAAATTAGCTTGGTGACACATTTAAATACAGTATTCAGTACATCACATAAAATTAGTGTTTATATTAAAGAATATAAGATGACTATGCAGCACTGTCTGAAACTCTCACTGGCCCTCGGCCATCAGGCCATCCTGTGTTGATGGCTACTTAATGTTTTAGGAAATGCTTGTGGTCTGCCTAAAAACCTAAATGTGTGAGAATAGTATGTAATATGTAGTGCTGCGTTTTGACAGCTTTATCCGTTTTTTTTATTATTTATTCCCCCCACAAGGAGATGCATTTGGGACACCGGCTTTCTAATTCTTTTTTCCATACAGTTTGAGGTCATCTCCACACCACATTATAAGGGGATTCAGTATTTATTTTAGTCATCTGAAGCAGCTCTATTTAAAGGAGTTTCCTGTGTCAGTTTCCCCTGGATTTGTAAACCGTGATTATAGACCCATTACATTGTGGCTTCAGTAAAACTATAAATGATGTTCAACTGCATTTCTAACAGAGTTTTAAAATTTATGAATAGGATCTAGAATCTCATCAGTATTATGTCAAAGGGAATATACAATCTTCAGGCCTTGTCACCCTAAATTGGTTATTTTGCGACCAGTTGGTGGTATATTATCCGACTTAATACACTGCTACTAACTGAATTAACTAAATGCATGAATGACTGAATGAACGAACGAATGAAAATAGCCTTGATGCTGGCATGGCGTTAAAAAGTAAATAAATAAATACATAAATACATAAATAAATGAATGAACAAATTAATAACTAAATGAACAAATGAATGAATATATTAATAACTAAATGAACGAATAAATAACTGAATGAATGACTTAATGAACGAATGAATGACTAAAGAACGAACAAATGAGTGACTAAATGAACAAATGAATGAATAACGAAATCAATAAATAACTAACTGAATTAATGAATAATGCATTGAACGAATGAATGCATAATGCAATGAATTAAATAATGAATGACTGAATGCATAAATAACATGTTTATTCAATGAATGCATGACAAACTGAAATGAATGAGTGATTGAATGAGTGAATGAATGAATGAGTGAATGAATGAACAAATGACACATTAAATGAATGACTAACTGAATGAATGGATGGATGAATAATGCATTGGATGAATGCATTGGATGAATGCATGAATAATGCATTGAATGAATGCATAATGCAATGAATTAAATAACTGACTGAATGCATAAATAACATGTTTATTCAATGAATGCATGACAAACTGAAATGATTGAATGAATGAGTGATTGATTGAATGAATGAGTGAATGAATGAACGAATGACACATTGAATGAATGACACTGAATGAATGAATGACTAACTGAATGAATGCATGAAAAATGCATTGAATGACTGAATGAACAAATAACTAACTGAATAAAAATGAATGAATGAATGAACATACTGATTTTGAGTTTCAATTTTTATTTTTCATTTTGGAATGAGGAATCTGTGCAATGATATGTCATGAAACTAGCACAGCTTAGGAAATTGGCTATGTGGGTCATTTATTAAACTTATTGGCCGTAAGTTCAGAGAACATATGGATATCACTGCAGCACGTGTTCTGTTCGCAGTTCTTTCAATGTCAAAGTCTGTGTTTGAAGTGAGCGTGCTTGGAGAACGGTGAGGTGTCTCTGCCTGCTGAGAGCTCATAGCTGTGGGCTGGACTGATGGAGTTGTGTCAGCGTGATTTTGCTCTGTGTGGGAGGCAGGAAGGGCTGGAGGTGATGTGAAGGAGCCATGAGTCAGCTTGAGCTTTCATAGGTCACCACCTGCAAGCCATACAATCCCTTCATGTTTACAGACAGAGACAGAAAGTCAGAGGTAAAGGATGGATAAAGATATTGATATTACTGAATCATAAATTCAGAACAAAATCAAACAATCAAGGGATGGCATTCATGAACATCTTCTCAAGACAGAAGAAATTTCTTAAGATAACTTAAGAAGTAAAACGTTCAATTCTTAATGAAGTTTTTTTTTTACATTTAATTAAAACATGTTTTTTTGTGTGTTTGTCAAAATACATTCTTAACCCAGTTTGTTCATTGACAACTATAAATATGCCTCTATCTTTATCTACCTCAAAAGTGTAAACCTCGAGCCTCCCAGACACCATTGAAACACTTGGATCAGTCTTCTGAGATCCGTAAATCTCTTTCCAGCTCAACCTATAGCAAGAGTTTGGGGTGTGGCTACTGCAGCAGGCTGAGCAGAGGGCGTTTAGCTGGTGTGGGACCACATCATGCTTAATCATCATGACCAATCAATGTTTATGTTGTTGATCATTGCTGTCACTTCAGAGTACTCATGCACATACCTAGTAGTTATGTATTATATGTAGCCAGTGCTACTGTATGTTGGGATATATTTGTAGCAATAGCCAAAAATACATTGTATGGGTCAAAATTATCGTTTTTTCTTTTATTACGTAAAGATCATGTTCCATGAAGATATTTTGTAAATTTCTTACCGTAAATATATCAAAACTTCATTTCTGATTAGTTATATGCATTGCTAAGAACTTCATTTGGACAACTTTAAAGGCGATTTTCTCAATATTTAGATTTTTTTGCACCCTCAGATTCCAGATTTTCAAATAGTTGTATCTCGGCCAAATATTGTCCGATCCTAACAACCCATACATCAATGGAAAGCTTATTTATTCAAAAGCTTAGTTATTGTTATTATGATGTATAAATCTAAATTTTTAAAAATTGAGACTCAAGACTGGTTTTGTGGTCCTGGGTCATATAGTTAGTAAATCATGGTGTAATTTTATTTTTGGGTGAACCATCCCTAAAATTTTATATTTTTATATATATATATATATATATATAATTACACCATGATTTACTCACTCTCAAGCCAGGTGTATATGACTTTTTCTTCTTTCAGGCGAACACAATCAGAGTTACATTAAAAAATGTCCTTGTTCTTTTAAGCTTTATACTGGCAGTGAATGGGTGTTTATATTCAGTAGTCCAATAGAAGTCCAATAAAATGTATCCATCCATCATAAAAAGTACTCCACACGGCGAATACAGTGAATAAAGGCCTTCTGAAGTGAATCGGTGTGTTTTTGTAAAAATAAAATATCCATATTTAAAACTTTATAAAACATAATCTCTAGCTTCTGCTAACTGTTGTACGTGCGTTCATGAGAAAGTGGCGTTCCAACGGATGATGTAGGATATGGGTGTAGCGTAAGTTCCGGTGAGAATATGCCAGTCTTGCGAGAACCAAGTTTTGTTTAAGGTGCAAAGGAAATCTAGTCTTCTCTTGGCTTATATTGAAATCCTCCAACGTTTTTCTCTACAAATCCTCGTTTTGTACTTCTAATTCTAGACCAGTGTTTTATTTTGCTCTCTCCTCTGTGCTTCCAAGTTAGTCAATTCTCACTGGAGCTTTCGCTACACCTACGTCCAATTTCTCGTGAAAGAGAGTACAACAGTTAGCGGAAGCTATGGATTACGGTTTATAGAGTTTTAAATATGGATATTTTTTTTGTACAAAAATGCATCGATTCACTTCAGGAGGCCTTTATTGACTCCCCGGAGCCGTGTGGAGCACTTTATTGGACTTCTCTTGGACTACTCAACAGCCATTCGCATTATAAAGCTTGGAGTGGCCAGGGCATTTTTTTAATATTAACTCCGATTGTATTCATTTGAAAGAAGAAAGTCATATACATCTAGGATGGCTTGAGGGTAATTTTAACTTTGGGTGAACTATCCCATTAAGAATGTTAAAAAAAAAAAGAAAAGAAAACTGCAGTTAGGGAGAATGTTATTCTTGAAAACACTTCATGAATCCAGCCCCAAACTTTTTTCAGGTCATTTTAAAATGTGCGAGGTACCTTTTTAAGTCTTTCATGTGAACCTTACCACCCAAATCCCACCTTTTTTTTTTTCCCCAGTGGTGAGTTAAATTCACATCCTTGAGTGTCAGAAAGTAATTTAACACTGCCCTCTACTGTATTGCACAGAACCAGGAAATAGTTTGTGTGGGAGGAAAAACCGGGTGATCACAATGTTCTAGTCTGGTGTACCGCAAACTGGAAGAAAAACCCTGATCTTCCTCATCTTAAAACCTGAAACAGTTGCTCGTGGTTTAAAAAAAAAAAAAAAAAAAAAATATTTATTTTTTCAAAAGAGCGGTGGTGCTCAGTATGTGTTTCTGCATGAATTATTATTGTTACTTCATATGAAATTCTTTGAAGTGGCACTGTTTATGCCATTTGCAGAATTTGAGTCTGAAAAACTAACCTGTGCCATACTTTATAAAGTTGTTTGTTGATTCATTGCATTTCCCTGAGAGAAACAAGTTGTAGTTGTCAAAATGATTCTGTGCTTCACGTTTTGACCACAGAGGGGAGTTCCTCATCTTCTTCCAGAAGTGCTGGAGCTGAAGCTCTCTGTGCATTGAATGAAAGAAAGAGGCCTTCATATATCACTGATACCTCCAGAGCTGTCGCCATAGGTTGCCAGGGCTGTCCCAGAGAGCTCCCACATGGCTGTGCAAGAGCAACAGTTCGTCTGTGTGACAGATTGCAGATCGGGGAGGGCGGAACCATCTGTGTGGAAGAGTCAGTCATGCAGACAGGGCCTAAACATACTCTATACCTTGCTGTGGGCTGGAAATCAAAGAAGATGGAACATGAGAAGCCAGATACTTGCTGGATTGAATAATCTAATTCTTGTCATGAAAGATGGACCACTACTTCCATTTAAAATTTTAAATGATGTTTCCAGTTACAGCTGTCTAGATGGCCGTAAACGAACCCGTGAGGTATTTCTCCTGCGAGGTATATCCCGTACTGGAGTGTTAACAGGCTTACGTGCGGCTCAATAAATCTAAGTAGCCCGACGAGCTGTCAATCCTAATGATTTCCTGCTGAGAACTCATCCCTGCAGCCAGTGTCAAATGCCATGCCGGTGCCATAGAAGTACCTATTTTTAACAGGCCTATATATTCATTCTGGGTCTTCTAAGTACAGACGTGTAATTATTTGCCTTGTATTTATTTTATTTTTGTTCCAGCAAGGTATGTAAACGGTGTATTTCTGGTGTTTTGTGGAGTTGGTTTCTTCACATCTAGCTGCTTGCTGAGCTGCAGTCTTTTTTTTGATTGTAGTTAACAGATGGTCTACCCTTGAGGTTAATATTCAGACTGTTGAGTTGGTACAAATGTTCTTCATGGTCCATTTTTTTTTTTTTTTTTTTTGTCTTTGTGCTTTTCTAGAACAGTTTTTATTTTTTTTCATTTCTGCTGCTACATTTTTCCGAGACATCTCACCAATGCACTGTTATATTATTTTATGTAATTCTTTTTTGGTAACAATTTACAATGAGTTATCACTGATACTATTATAGGTGATTATTATAGTTATTATTGATATTTTGAATTGGTTTACATTTTATACACTGTAAAAAAAAAAAAAAAAAAAAAGCCATAGTTTTTGGCAGCTGTGGTTGTAAAACAAACAAACAAACAAAAAAGAAACAGAAAAACTAAGGAGTGAAGGAGAAAGCCATGAAGCCATGAGTGGTGAAGGAGAAAGCCATATTATGAATCAGAGTTTATCAGAAGTTGCTTTTCCACAATCTGAAGGATACAGTAATATAAAGAAGGTGCACAAGTCATTCATGCGAACACAAAACACCATCATGGTAACACACAGCACTTAAATAATGCAATAAACATTCATTATACAACAGAGGATGTAACATAAAACCCTAATGTACATAACTGATAACAAAAAATAAAGAAACATGATTTAAACACGATGTGTCGTGTCACACATGTAATTCTAGAAATATAGTTTACAGTTTTTGACTAAAGTTATTTTGTTCTTTTTACTTATAAAACTGTACAATTAACAGCATTTTAGTGTAAAATTACATGAAATGTTTGGTTAGACCTTTTACAATTTAGTATGGGAACTTAGTTAACCTATTAACTTTTTTTTGCTTTGTTGCATTTTTACAATATTTTACAGGTAAAATTACACTCATTTTGTGTTTTCATTTTAAAGATTTTGTAAGTATAAATGTCTACATTGTTTTATTTCAGTTTTAATTTTAGTTATTGTAGTAAATCAAGTTAAACTAAATGAAAATGAGAAATGAAGTTGAAATAAAATGTTTTTATAATCAAATTTTATTTCAGTTAACATTGTTGTTTTTCGTTTTATTTTTAGTGAACTATAATAACCCTGTAGTAAACATTTATTAATCTAATATAAAATTAATCTAAGTTAATCCAAATTAATCCAATCCAAATTTTCAGGTAGAAGTATACTTTTGGAAGGTTACATTTTAATCGACATTTACATTAATCTACATTAATAAATACTGTGAAAGTAGGCCTATTGTTAATGCTAATTTAAAAAATAAATATTTAAGTAATAATATTGCATCCACTAATCGTGCATACTAAATCTTATTGTAAAGTGTTACCGTTTTTTGTCTATTTTTGTAATTGCATATGGTCATGGTCAACAAGTTGTCCAAATAGTCTAACATTGAGTTTTTGATGTTGCCGATAGGCGACCCACCGTGACTGTTATGTTTAAGATGGCGTGTCAGCTCTTTATAAATGAGCTGTTCTGTTCCATTCCATTTCGTTGCACCCCATCTAGGTCTTTTTGAATGCAAGAAACATCTTATGTAAATGGCCTGTAAGAAACTGGTCAGATCAGTCAGGTGAACCCAACATCAGCCTAATTATACAGAGCCTCCTTAAGACAGATTAATCGACTATTCGTTCACACAAATCACTGACTGATTGATTTTGAAAATATGTAATCTGCACATCCCTACTCTGTCTTAGATATTCACATGCTCATTCACCACCTTAATGTTATATAAATTATTTATGAGAACTGTTGAATTAAATCTCTCTGTCTTCTGTTTCATTAATGTCAAAGCTGTGACATAATTGGATTGTTTCAGACCTAGTCTCATCACTTCAGTTCCTCTAGTCATTCTTTGTCAGGATATGATGGAGAAGATAAATGGCCCCAGTCACCTGGATTCCTTACATAAAAAAGTAATATGACAGTGTTTATGACTGATAGAAATGCAATGGAACTGTGAAGTACCACCTAAATACTATGGCACTTGGATATACAGTGTTTGAATACATTTCTGTTCTTCCTCAGATTGAGCTTTGCTTTCTGTGTCTGACAGTAACATCTGACCACTGTGTGTCATCATAGCACTTTAGTCCAGCGAGTGCAGATCCATATTTCAGAGATCATTGGAAGTTTCACACACAAACGTAAAGATCCACACCTGGAAACTAAACCAACCCTAAATAAAAACATGATTATTGATTTAAGAATTAACTCCCTCTGCAATCAAACTTAATCCTACTAATTAAACATAATCTAACTGCCCTATTCAGCTAACGCTGTGTTAATGCTAGCATTGACACCATCTCAACATTTATACATGATGGACTAGGGCTGGGTGGTATTGCTAAAGTATTATCACAATATATATTTTTTTTCCCACATTATTCATTTACCATTAATGGAAAAGGAAATGCTATCCACATGTTTGTTAGACCTTGAGAGTGAATGTAAACAGAGTAGCTTCCTTTAAATTTAGGGCCCCAAATCTATTTTATTTTCTGTGATTTTATGATTTAACAAATTAATAAATTACAAATTTATCATCAAAAATGGTGTCCAATAAAATAATTAATTTATTTATTTAATAAAACTTTAAAAATGCAATCAAATGAAAATACAAATTTAAAACAAAATGTGGCATTTTAATAATAATAATAATAATAATAATAATAATTATTATTATTATTATTATTATTATTATTGTCAAATAAAATGCTGCACAACAGAACTGTATAAATTAGAACGGATGAAAAAATGTCTTGGTTGTGTGGTAATAATAATATTATCATTTTCAGAATTATATTTTGGTGTGCAATAGTAATATATTTCTGTCATTAATTTCTGTAAGTTAAATTGAACTTTTTGTTTTGACAGATTCACTGTGTATTTAATGGTAATAGTGTTTTTTTTTTGTTTTTTTTTCACATGAAATGGTGTAAATCTGGTGAAATGACTCTCAGAGCAGCTCTGGAGATGAAGTTCATGTCCTCATATATTGAGATGCAGACAGTGAGCATCACGTGTTTAAATTTGTGTAGTTGAGGCAACCACACCACTCATTTATACACACCACAAGAGTAAACAAATTGCCCCATATTATAGACTGATTATAATGACACTCCAGGCTTCAACTTCAGGTAATCTCTGAATATATTCTGAGCTATGGGACCACATACCATATGGCATATTACCATATCCGTCATCACCTTCATAACTTTTGTGTAGTTTGGTAACTTTTCCTTCCATGTCATCACATAGCCTTTTCTCTTTATGGAAAAGATTGCATCCAGGTATTAAAAGACAAATTTCAGCAGAAATGAATGCTGGAACAAAGACTCATCTGGGCAATGAGAGACAAGTTTCTCTCTGCACACACAGTTTCAGTCTTATTGGTATCTGATTCTTTGATGGTATCGTGGGAATTCAGCAGTATGCCATCTAGATATTCTCTGAGAGCTTCTGCAAGGCAGTTGAATGATTAGCATCAGCCTGCGTACACAATTTATTAGGAGAGAAGTCCTCATTGTTCTCAGAAACTGCTGAGCACGCAGCAATACACAAACTTTTTGCTTGAAGAAATGCTTCAACACCAAGCCAAGTTTATGGATCTATGCACAAATCGTCCTTTTCTCCTTGAAACTCTCAGTGGGAAGGATTGATTTAGAAGTTAATAATAAGCTTCAGCTTTGGATGAATAATTTTTTTGGCGGATCGAAACTCCTCCAAAAGTCATTGTGTATATATCAGATGAAATCACTTTGTTGAAGATAGGATCGGATGATGGATGGTGTTCTGTTCTTAATTCATAAAAATCACAGAAATATTTTTACCAGGGAAACTGTGGCTCTTATCTTATTATATTTTGGCTGTTAACGAGAAATTAACTCTCCCTGTGTAGTCTTTTATCATGCTCGTTCATCATAGCAATATTTAATCTAATTTAGTTGTATTTAGCGAAGAATGTGGTTTTGAATGTGAATATTTTGAAAACAGTTTAATGCAAATTCTGTTGGTTATTCCTAGTTTTAAGGTGGTCACATTACTAGAACAACAATATGAAATCTTTGTATTTTATAATGTGAAATTATTTGTTAAAAAACATCATTGGTGTAGTAATTTTACTATATGGAATAAGAGTTCGATTTTCCTGATTTTCCTCCAGTAGCCAGATGAAGCTGGCATGTCCTGCGACAGATGCAGCTTTTGTTTCTAATAGTGAGGTTTATGTGCGTGTGTGTTTGTGCTGTAGTAGTCTGGGATCTGCATGCCTCCCTGCACTCTGATGATGTAACGGCTCAAATGATGTAGTGTGGCAGGGGGGCAGGAGGGAGGAGGGGCAGAGGAGAAATGATCACACTCGGATTTATTGCAGGCTGCTAATAAACTCATGCTTCATAATTTAGGAGGACCTCCACAATGTCACCTGAAATACCAAAATTTACCTTTAATGGTCTCTGTAGAACTATTGCTGCATGTTTGAGAGGAAGCGCAGCACTGTGCTCTTGTACACACAAGCAGCTCACGGTAGGGTTTTTTCAGTATCTCAGAGCAGCTCAGTTCTATGTAGACCTGTTGTGAAAGTCAATGTATCGACTTATCGCACGATATAGGGAAATGAGTGTGATCATTTTTTTGTGCCGCGATCTGTTGTGACTGATAAATGTTTTTTAAATTTTAAAAAATGTCTGTGGCGGAGGTGGGGCTCAGATAGCGTCTTCACATACACACAGTTGAAGAGAAGGCGTGAACCCACTGCGTTGGGCTATAAAGTGTTTCGTGATGACTACAGCCAGTTAGAAAGGACTTTGTTTTAAAGCCGCAATCTTCAGCTCCGGTGTGGGAACATTTTGGATTTAAGCCGAATGAGGGAGGAGAGCCAATTAACTAGGGTGACCATACGTCCTCTCTTTCGTGGACATGTCCTCTTTTTGGACCTAAAAAATGCCTCCAGCTGGGATTTCTAAATCGCCCAAAATGTCTGGGATTCGGCTTTTGCTTTCTACAGTCGCCACTCATTGTGTACGTTTTTGCATTAAATCCCTGGGCGGGACTGTTTCTTAATCCCACTCCCGCTGAATTTCTGACCATTACTGCCTGCTCCCGCAAACATTCTAATCATGCATATAATTTTTGCGCATCAGTATAATTATCACTCAAACAAAATAACGAGGGGTGAGAACCAGAAGGGCGTAAGTGACATTTCACCAACTTTACAGGAGAGCCAAAACAAAAATTCTACCATAGTTTGATCTGACTTTGTGTACTGATTTCAATTGGTTATAATACAAATTTGTACACTCATGGATGACAGTACTTTTTCCAGTAGAAAGAGCTCATTAAGAGCTTTCATTTGACGTGTATATCTCCATTTAACCAAAAATGTCACTTACGCCCTTCTGGTTCTCACCCCTCGAAGTTTTGCGAAAACAATATTATTTTAGTGCAAACATTCTAATCATGCATATAATTTTCGCCGCTATCAATATGTGGAGTATTTAAATTATTCTGAATGAGTGCTAGGGCTGGGCGATATATCGAATGCAATGATCATGCCCATCTCGTCAGTAAAGCCAGTTCTGTGATTAGCGGTAAATCTCCGTCACCTGCTTTCAAATGGAGCAGCATTTAATACACAGAGCCGTAGATCACTGATATATGAACTACGGCTCTGTGTATTAAATGCCGCTCCATTTGAAAGCAGGTGATGGAGATTTACTGCTAATCATGGAACCGGTTTTACTGAGATGCGCATGATCATTGTGTTCGATATAACGCCCAGCCCTAATGAGAGCCCCCTGTTTACTTTCACTTTTGGTTTCACAATCACGCGAACTCGGTGTAAAAGAAGCACATCTTACAAGATATTTGTCAATGAACTCAGGGTCTGTTGAGCAGCAAATCCTCCAGCATGATCAGTCGGTCATGCTCTCGACCCGTGATCAGTCAAATCTGACTCCCACAACTCATGTTGGATGCATGGTTGTCAAGTCCACTTTTTTTTTTTCCCATGGAATTGGACTGCTTTTAAACTGTTGCCATGTTCTTTGTTCTTTGAAAGACTATACTTGCATTATTATGCTATTATATTATAATGTCATACTGTCATTATATAATCAGGGGCATAAAATGGTCTGAAATGACAATAATATCATTTATCGCAATTAATTTAATATATCGCACTTGTAATTCGGTTCTCTTGGTTAGTTTGGTCCAGACCAAAAAAAGAAAACTATACATTTGGTCCTGGTCCTCTTGGCATTCACACTGGCATTTTTGACAGCAAACCTAAAGAGACCGAACCTAAAGGCATAGTCATACGTTCAAAACCTGATTGGTCAGGCTAAATGATGTATATTTCATGATGGAACCTACCGATCACACCTCAAACAATAGGTGTGTTCGACTGAAAGTGGCGCTGCACAGACCGATCGGTGTATGACATCAAAGTATCCATTCACTGCTTTCCTTCGAATACACCTAATGCTATCTGCTGGATTAAGCAAGCTCATTGTTGTGTGTACATATGATTTTGTTTTACCACCTGCGAACTCACGAAGAGCTCATAAAAGGCACTTTACCTCGTTGTCGCTCCATGTTTGCCCTTTGCTCATTTTGTTTTGGATATTCCGTGTCGTCAAGTCATGTCGCATAGTGGCGCATCTTGTCATTACATCCTGTTTTTGATTTGTTTAGAAGTATTTGGTCTGTGTTCATATTTCTTTTTGAACCGCACCAGAGTTTGCTTGGAAACGGACCAAGACCTCTTTTTAGCGGTCTCGGTCCGCTTGTTTGGTGTGCACCAGGGTTCGGATGGCAGCGTTCACATTTACTCAAATGAACTGCACTAACAGAGTTTGTTTTAATTGAACCAAACATGACAAGTGAACATGAACACACCCTTAATGACTTCCTGTGGTTTTCCACCAAAATAAAAGTTCAATGGTTTAACATTTGAAAATGAAGAAATTATGACAGTCAAAAATATTAGTATAGTGATTTTACAGTTGTATTGTACAATAAAATTATTATATTCTTTTTCTAAAATACTCTTTATTTTTGCAGTGTTATTTTGTTTAATATTTGTAATAACATTTATTTTATTATTGCTGTTGTTAATAATAATAATAATAATAATAATAATAATTGATATTTTCCCCCAAACTGTGCACCCCTAGTTTCATGGTTTCTCTTACTCCCTTAGAGTCCAGAATAAACTCATGCACCTCAGTGATTCATTGGTGAGTAAATAAAAACTTTATAGAGAACAGCATTATATTAATTTGAATCGAGTTGCAAAATGATAGTCTGACCCTTGCTGGTAAGAGTAGTAGAATATCTTTTATTTGAATTGTGCACAGGCCGCTAAATGAAGACATCTGTTATGACTCTCATAATTTTTTTTTTCATAGTGGGAAAATTAGCATCAGAAGTTCATCTAGGATACCTGAAGTATTTATCTGTATTTCTCCAGAACACACCACAACAGAATTTAGTAATGACTACAGCCAAGAAAATATGAAAACATTCACGATTTTATGTGCAGTTTTACCAGAGAAGTAGTAACAAACTTGTGCTGTAAACAATAAGTTACACAATGACTTCGACTTTTTAGTTTCATGGCTGATACATTTTCTCAATTAAAGTAAATTTTGGACCCTACTCTCACTGTTAGAAATTTTACTCAAGAAAACAATAGGCTGGGCTGTTGAACTGACATGACCTAGTTTATCATACACAAGGATATGTCATGCTTTTTCAAGTTTATAACTTCACTGGCGTATTGCTCGTTGAGATCAAATTTCATAACTGCACATCAGAGGTCATACTAGCTGCCGTTTGATTCAATATCTTCCCTCCTCTGTTGTCCTTGTGATTTTGTAAATCTGTTGAGAAAGCAGTCTCCGCTTCCCCCGGTTTCTCCTCTGAACGATCCGGATCATTTTTATCCCCTTCTCCCGGTCCGCATGCTGCAACCTTCGGCTCAGAAACTCTTCAGTTTCTCTCTAGTGAACTGTGTAATAAGCTCAACGCTACTGCTCGCCCCTCCCCCTCCAGTCTGCTTACCTCTCCTCTCTCTCTGTGCCGCTCGCCGCGTCTTGTTTGGATAGTTGAGTAGGACAGCGTCCGAACCTGCTCCTCTTTCCTCCGAGTCATGGCAGCGGTTCCTCTGCAGCAGGTGGAAGCGCAGCAGCACTAATGGATCGCGCAGAGTCCTTCGCGTTGTGACACGAGACCCTGCGCACTCCGCTGCCCTCTAACCCTCCTCCTCCCACCGTTACACCTCCTGGTCACGGCAGGCAGCATGGCTTCTCCAGAGCTCCTTGAAGTGCAGCTCTCTTCGGGAGCGCTTTAATCTCTCGGCCGATCGAGTCGAGTCAAGCGAAGAGATAGGACGGAAGAGCGGTGGACTCAACTGACAAGGGCTCGCTGGATGAAGGCATCACGTCGCCGCTTCTGCTCCCCCTGCCACGGACCGAGCCGAGGGATGAGGGTGCTCGTCAAGAGCAGGCAGCGGCCAGCGCTCGTGGAAGCAATTGGCCGGCACCTCAATCGCTGATGGATTGAAGTGCCCGGGCGCAGAGAGAATGTCTCCCAGCATCAAAAACTTGGATTGCTTTTCGCCAATGTTGTGCCACTGTAAAGTAGCATGCACCAACAGCACCATCTCACTCATGTTTGGATGCAAGGTAGGGGCTTGTTTGAATGCATGGCTGACAGTTGCTTACACTTAAGTTGCTTGAATGTTCCTTGAACTCTAATTGTTGGCCTAATTGTCCTCACACTGAGGATAATTTTGCTGGTGACACCTTTAGTGCATTAAGATCTGAACATATGCTCCAGGTTGCACTCTCATGGCAGTGATCCATTTCTTTGCATGTGATCCTAATATTCAGGTGTGGTTTAGGTGGGAAGTCTTATGGAGTTTCCATTTGTCTGGTTTTAGTCTGACAAAATGACAGGCTCAACAAGAGCCCTGACGTTGGCAGATTGAAGAGCCGAAGGTGATATTTTCCAACTACTGTAGGATCTTAACACGACGCACTTTACATTTCAGACCGTACCTAGCTGTGTGCTCCATCCTGTCTTTAACTCCACCACTGTTGTGCACAAAACGGCGTCTGGGGAAAAAAAATTAAATCCTGAGGGACTTCTGGGCTTCTGTTTGCTCAAACGGACCGATTTTTAGCTAAAAGCCAAATGAACGCAGCCCAATCGAAGTTTTCATTCCTGATAAAGACTAAAACTCAGGCCCAGATTCCTTTTGGTCCATTTTCTGCTCGTCTAGTTCAGAGCGGGATGGCAAGTTCTTTTAGTTACATAACTGCCTGGTCCTCTGGGTGTTTTAGCTTGCGTCCCAATTATATCTATTATGTGTGAATAGGAAGCTTGTTTTTCGGTATTTCATGACTGAAAGGTTAGTCTTCGCTGTCTGCATCTGAGAGCGTTGCAACTTGCACAGAGTGCACAGGATTACGGCTTGTCACTTAGCGCCTGCACAGCCTGATCAGACCTAAAAAGCTTTGTCATTATAGCTGAACCTTCTTTTCTGCTAAGCGTGAGATCAGAGGGCTCGGGGAAGCCCTTGTTAACTCCTAATGACTGTCAATCCCCGGTAGTGTAGAGAGAGTACAGAGATGACCCCTTGCCATTTGTGCTTTGCAGAAACATGGCAGTATTTATGTTGGGTAGCCACTTAAATAGTTTTATGTGTAAATTTAATATTTTGATGTGTGAGTATTGAGTTTAATTTTCACCAAACATCTGTCTAAAAATAATGATGCTTAAGCTAAAGAGTCTTTTAAAATGCCTCATTGGCTGAATGTTTTACTTATAGCTTTACGAATAGTGAATTGCACAATAATGAATAAGTAAAACTACAAGAGTTTAGTCAACGCAAAGCTTTACAATAAGATTCAATACATTAAATATCATGGACTAATAATGAACAATGCCTACATCTGTTAATTTCTGCATATACAAATACATTTTTAACGTCAAGTTGTATAAATTAATGTATGTCAATGTATTGTATTCACACACATGAAATAGAGTGATATAGCATATCTATAAATTAACCTAGATTAATGAATGCAGTAATAAATTGTTCATTGTTAGCTCATAATACATGATGCAATAACTAATGTTGTCAAATTGTAAAGTGCTACTGATGAGTTTTTTAAAAATGCTTTTAAAAGATTCTCTTGATCTAGACATTTATTTGATCAAAAATATAGTCAACATAGTAATTTATTGAAATAATACAATTTAAAATAACTGAAATATATTGATAGGCTAAATATTAAAATAAAATGTACCTTTTTCCTGCGATGGTAAAGCCAACTTTTCTTCAGCCATTACTCTAATTTTCAGTGTTACGATCATTATAATATGCTCATTTGCTGCTCAAGTAACATATTTGTGGAACCCTGATATATTCCGGATTCTTTGAACAGAAAGTTTAAAAGAACAGCATTTATTTGAAATAGATTTGTAAGAATTTAACAGCCTTTACTGTCACTTTTGATCAATTTCATGCGTCTTTGCTGAATAAAAATATTAATTTCTTGAATTGTAGCGTATAAGAAAATCCATTGCTCATTAATGTGAATGTATAATAATTATGTAATAGCAAGAGTAAATTGGTTTAGTGGGAAAAATAAACTGGCATTCAGGTGTTCAGGCATATAGTTACACCTCAACAATCCCTGATCAGAATTAGCATATCTTAAGCATGGGTCTTGAATTTAAATTTAAGCTAGCGGCATCTATTTTGGAAGTTGCATTAGCTTGCTGGTATCTGGTGGGTTTGTATAGTGCCGAGGAAATAAAAATTGGAGTAGGTTTGTGGGAAGGGGACTGAAGATTGTTTAAATAATACAGCACCTCTGTCCATGCTGTCACCCAGCTCTATAGATGCCTGACTGAAGTCAGCAATGTGACTGAAGCCTGTTGGATACACACACAAGATTCCACATTGATAATTAAAGCTCACATGCTTCCTTCCTCAGATGCTCCTTTGCTTAGCCTGGATCCTGTGCATTTGTCAGATGAAGTTCCTGAGCTAAGCGGTGCTCTGCATCACATTGATTTAATCCTGCTGAGATGTGCTTGCCACACAGAAAGTGGTGAATGAGTCCACGATATGCTGTTTTCATAAAATGGCAAATGTGAAAATGGCTTGTGTAATCGATTTTGTTCTTACCATGAGTATGTTTATCACCCGTTGCTTTCAGTATTTCATCGACCTTTCAGTTTTCCCAGCTGATATCTTGTCCTCGGTTATATGAACTTCTAAGCTTGTATGTCCCTTGAAACGACACGTTTCAGCACAGAAAGTTTTGTGAACCTCTCACAATGTAATGTTTGCTAAGAGCTAAGAGTTATTAAACAATAGCACAGCTGAAAACTAGATTTGACATGCAGCAAGCCTGCAACCTGAGAAGTGCGTGATGGCACAGTTTTCTCATTTCACATGCAATGGACATGGGAAAAGGGCTTTGAATTCTGCGATGCTTTTTATAACTTTGCTAACAATATAATTGGTTCTCAGGGGAAAAAACTATATTAAAAGTGTTTAATTTAATTTAAATCCTAGCTTGCTTGCTTCTCATTTCAGTTCATGCTTGGCTAAACTGTTTGAATTATTTTCCTGTTTCCCAGTGATATAATTGTGGTTAAGTATAGTATTAAAATAGGATAAAATGGGTCTAATCTTTTTAGTTGTTTTTTTTTTCTAAAATCCCATGAAAAACCAAGTTGGGTAGCTAGTTGATTTTGTGATTTATTTGAGGCTTCCTGGACTTCTCAATGTTCCAGCATTTGCAGTGTGATCAGTGAAATTTACAGTATAGCCCATCACTAATTTCAACCATTTTTCAGGTGAAGCGTAGCTCACCCAAAAATGAAAATATGCTGAAAATGTATTCATCCTCAGGCCATCCGAGATGTAGATGAGTGTAAATTTAGCCTTAGTATTGATCTAGTATTGAGAAATTTAGCATTACAACACTGCACTTAATGGGTGCCGTCAGAATGAGAGTCCAAACACCTAATACAATCATCACAATAAACTCACAAGTAGTCCAAATGATTTATTGTCTTGTGAAATGAAAAGCTGCAAAAAGTTGTTTGTAAGCAACAAATGCATCAATGTGTTTTAATTTCAAACTGTTGCTTCTTGCCAAAACACAAGTCCATAATTCTTAATAACACTTCCTCTAGTGAAAATCATGAAGTAAGAATAAATAAGCTTTCCATTGATGTATGGTTTGTTAGGATAGGACAATAACTATTTGGCCGAGATGCAACTATTTGAAAATCTGAGAAAAAATCAAAATATTGAGAAAATTGCCTTCAAAGTTGTCCAAATGAAGTCATTAGCAATGCATATTACTAATCAAAATTAAATTTTTGATGAATTTCCTGCCGTAAATGTACAAAATATATTCATGGAGCATGATCTTTACTTTACTTCAATAATTTTGACCCGTACAATGCATTGTTGGCTATTTCTACAAATATATCCTTGCTACTTAAGACTGGTTTTGTGGTCCAAGGTCACACATTTGTTTAGAACTGCTTTGTTTTCATTTGTGAACTGTTCTTGATCTGCGCATATTTCTCTCCTGATTCAGACAAGACAACGTTTTACTGGAGAAAGCAATATTATGGATATAGGACTCTATATTTTAGCTAAGAACAGCAGTTTGGTTGTGTTTTATTACTTCTGGATTATTGTGATGTTTTTATCAGTTGTTTGAACTCACATTCTGACGGCACCCATTCACTGTAGAGGATCCATTTCTAAGCAAGTTCTGAAATGCTAAGTTTTCTTCAAATCTGTTCCGATGGGAAAAAAAAACAAAACAAAAACAAACTCACCTACATCTTGAATGGCCTGAGGGTGAGCACAATGTTCATTTTTGTGTCAACTATTAAGCTGTTTAAATCGTTGTGTTCCTCCTCTTCTTCCCCCATTAATAAGCTTCAGAGCAGCTACAGGTCAACAGAGATACTTCTGTGATAATTTCCGTGCTTATTGGCACCAATTCCTTCTTTCTCAGGGATGTAGATTGTAAAGGAAGCGTGTTTGGTATGCTGCAGACAGCTTGTTTTCTCTTGGCCTGTGGAGCTGTTTATTAGGTTTCAGTGGCATCCCCATTCCTCTCACTTTGCCCACCTGCCGTTTTGTCATCAGCCGCTAATATATCCTTAAATAGAAACCGCTGTGAAGATTAAAATGGCAAACTGTATGAAATTGCACCTTTTTACAACGGTGCTGTTCTTAACAGCTGTCACTTACTAATAAACTAAATTGTGACTATGACCTAGTGATAATACCATTAGAAAATGAAGATGATTAATCATTACCATTAGAAAATGGATATGATTAATAATTTCCATGTGATATTTTATTAGAGAAAATTCTGCATAAATGTTATCAGAGAGACGGCTGGTCAACATAGCAGTTTGTAAAATTTCTACATGCCTGTTGCAGAATAAAATAGCTTTTCAAGGCTTCTATTTTAACTAGTCTTCATTGTAAACAATTTTTTTTCCTTCCAATTTGTATAATCAACGTATAGGTCTATTAAGCTGGAAGATTTTCTGAAATGGAAATCACTGCTATTTAGCTCAAATATTTACTGTACAAGACGCACTCTGATGTTTTATTATGAAGATCTACATTGGACAGTGTGATCCTTTTACATATTGACTTACATAACTGAGCACTTTACATTTTAGTCAGCTAACCGTGAAGCTCCTTTTGCGACCGGCAGTTCCACATGCTCTCACATGAGCATCATTCATTAGCAATTCATTACGTAAGCCATGTTAGAATTGATCACCCCCTATGTCTTTGTTGATAAGCCATTAGAGCAGCAGAGGGAATCCTACTGAAGTGTGTAAAACGTCTTACAATGCGGTTGCCCCGAGTGCATATGATGTAACGAGGGCATGTATGAGGAAAGAAGGCAACGAAAGATGCGAAGGAAGACCAGGAAAAGAATGAGCTCCGCTTTTGTTCGGAATTCTATTTGCTCCAATCACACTAGATTTTAAGCATGCAAAATTACACCACAACAAATATGAGCAACAGGATATGATGTCATGCTTTAGGGTGTCTCTTTTGAATAACGCAGTAGTTCTCAAACTAGTTACACCTATAACAATGTTTTAGTTTTTTCTCCAAGTGCAAGCTTAAAGGAATATTTTACCCCAGAATGAATACTGTCATCATTTACTTCCTCTCATGTTGTTTCAAACATGTATGCATTTTTCTTCTGAAAAACCATTTTTTTTTTTTTAAATGGGGTTAATGATGTACAGTGTTGTTGGAAGGAAAAGGACTCTACCAGATCAGAAAAAAAACATGCTTATGTAATATTTATAATAACATTTAGAAAGGATTACAGTGTATTTGCAGTCCAATTGGAACACATTAATACTAAATATTGGGAGCAAGAGGTAATATAACCAATTTTCAAACCTCTACATTATTGATAGGCTGTCATGCTCAAAAACTGAGTGCTGAATACAGCGTTTCTGGTTCAAAAGCTACTCTAAATTCATGTTCAGAAAATTTACTTTGGGGGGAAATAGAATAATGTCCTGCTTTTTATGTTGATTGCCTAACAATTAGAATATAAATACTCTAGCTACAGTATGTATTCACATAGCTGTGCTGATTAGAGGATGTTCAACACTTATTCCCATCTCAAAATCCTGAAGAAAGTATGTGAGCGATGCAACAATCTTGTAAACAAGTTAAATGAAACTTGTCAATAGATCAGAAATGATACTTGCAAATAAAAAAAAAATAATAAAAATGATTAAATTGCAAAATGTTAAATAGTTTTATTTTTATGATTATTTTTCATATCATGACACTTACAGGTATGCAATAATTAGGGTGTCAGTTGATTTTTATTAGATGCAATTAATTACATGATATGCCACCTAATTGCAAATTATTTATCTTATTGAAATATAATTAAACAGACATGAAGTCAATCCATTTTACAATTGAATTTGCAATTCAGTGTCAAATTAGGGGCCATTCTGCTCATTTTGCTGCTTTTTCTCTGCTTCCATTTGAAGTCTGTAAACCCCATGTCTTCACCCAGCATTTGCTTATGGCTGTTATTCCCGTCTTGTCCAGTTTGAATCTTCACAGTAATGCAGAGCTTTCTCATGAAGGACCTACAGCTGGCTTCCTGCTAGTTAATTATAGTCATCTCAAGGGGGAGCTGCCAAGAAACAGACAGCCGTCGTCTTTTTTTGATGTGTAACGAAAACAAAATTTGTGCTTGATTTGTTTTGTAAGATTTATGCTTCCAGTCAGTTTAAGCAGTAAAACCTGTCCTTGTTTGTTTTTAACCAGTGCTTCATCATGAAAGATTAAATGGTGTTTCCCAACTTTTTTTTTTTTTTTGTTGTTGTTGTTGTTGTTGCATGTACCCCTAAAACTCCATTAAAAAGGTTCAGCAAAACATTCATCAACACCAGACTAGAACCAGAAATGTGTTTGTGTTCAACTCTGTTGCTTATACTAAAGGACTTTTAAACATACTTTTGATATTTTTAAAAATAATGTTTGTTTCTTCATTATTAATAGATAAATGTTTTTGCACATCATTTTGTGGTCTTCAGACAAGTTTATTTCAGGGAATGTTTTGCAAGTGACCCATAGCACTTATTGTCATCTGGTGTTTGAGTGTAACAAAATTCAGCCTGCTTCAGTTTTGGATGAGCAGTAGCAATGCGCTTTGAAAGTTTAATTTTAGGTTTTGCAGTGGGGACAGCTGGGAGGAGGGAGTGCCATGATTTTTCCTAGAGAGACAAGAGGCAGAAACTATTTTAATTCTGCTCACAGCACACTGTCTGTTTAGATGTCAGCTCTTTCTTCATCTCCCAGGTTGAAGCACGAGTCAAAGTGGATGTGATGATCTCATGTCTCGTTCCTGTCTGCCCTGTGGATCGCAGCAGGAAAAGGGCAGACAGAGGAAGAGGAAGTACAGTACACTGCACTTATTGGGATGGCATATGAAGTTGTGATCAAATATGCACTCTATTTTGAATTAATTTTACAACAGCCCTGCTGGAAAATATAGCTTAAGCTATTTTAGAACATCAAAGCTGGTTTGTCTGTCAGCTTTGACCAGCATCAATGTGTCAGAAACTTTCAGATTAAATGGATAACTCGCCCCAAAAATAATGTTTTGTAATCATTTACTCAACCCATGTTATTTCATGCTTGTATGATTTGTTGTTTTTTGTTTGTGACTGTGAATGTGAATGGGGTCCAAAAGTTCCAAAAAGGACATAAAGGTAGTTTAATAGTAATACACCCAACTCCACTGGTTTAATCAAAGTCATCTGAGTCATTTTGTATGATGAGCAGAGCATTTGAAACTGCATCAGGGTGAATAATTGATGACAGAATTTGAATTTTAGAGTGATCTACACCTTCATACTTGATATGCCAGCAGGATGAGAAGTGAAATGCATCAGAATATACATTACTCTTTAAAGGTTTGGGGTCAGTGAGATTGATTGATTGTTTGTTTGTTTGTTTGTTAGAAAGAAATTAATACTTTCATTAAACAAGGACATCTTAAATGAACCAAAAGTGATATTTTACAAATAAATTTCAAGTAAATGCTATTCTTTTGAACTTTCTATTTATTAAATCATGCGTAAAATCACAATATCCACAAAAACATTAACCAGCACAACTATTTTAAACATTGATTGCTTATAAGAAGAAATCAAATCAGCATTTTAGAATGGTTCCTGATTAGAGATCGACTGATATATCGATTTTACCGATATTTTCCCGATATTTAAGCATTTTACCATAATCGGATATCGGTTTTGTAATATCGGATTCACTGATAAACGCCGCCATCTTGTGGGTGTTTTGAGAATTGCGCGCAGGATCGTCATTGCAGCGCGTCTGAGGGGAGACGAGAAAACAACAACGACGTGCACAGGTAGCCTACTTGATTTGCTGTAGTTAGTAAACTTTATTTAACATAACAGCCATCAAATTAGATGTATTACATAAATGCCTGTTATGCAGTTTATACAGCTTGGCTCTAAGAAATACAGACGAACTCACGGAGTCACGTAAGATAATCCGTCAGTCTGTCCCAATAAAGACTTTTGCCTGAATTAAATATGTAGCCATGAATGAGCGCATGTTGGAAATAAAAGCGCTGAATTTAATTCTTTCTCTGTTGTATATTTGCTCATCATTAGTCTCGTGAAGCCGCTTATTGCTGTTCACTCAGCGGTTGATGCTCAGGAAATGCTTCAGCACGGCCACCACATGTAACTTTTAACAAGATTCACTTGTTTAAAACACGCTAAATTATATTAACATTTATTATATAACCATTATTTCGTTAATAAACATCTAAATAAATACATCGCTATGGAAATTAATTATCTCCGCGAATGATCGCAATTTGAGTAGGCTATAGTTCTGTGTAAATGCATAGATAAACCGCACTGTCAGCAGGCATTTCATAATCTAGAATGACAAAAACATATGAATAATTCTGATATAACATACCAGTTGAGAAATGCAATAATACACGATGTTTTGTTTATATTTCAATATTCCAGAGAATATTATTCATTGAATTAACATTATCCAGTGAATTATTCTTCACTCTTTAGCCTATTAAACCGCTTATGAACCTAAAACTGTAGTTTAACATAAAGTTATGACTCCTGTCCTTTTATTTATTTTCTCCATTTGAAAATGAGACATTCTACATTTATTTTGCTTATTGTTAAAATCAGTGTTGCCGCTGATGCTTTTTATAAATGAAATGTTTTTATTGTTGTAATATGATTAAATTTACAACAAATATTAAGATTAAATTTATCTCTTATGTTAATAGTTAAAGATAACTCCATACTTCACTTTGGTTTTTCCTCCTTTCAGTCATTTATTTACTTTATAACAGTAAATAAATATCGGTTCTGCATATCGGTTATCAGGCACGTGAACATGCAAATAATTGGTATCGGTTATAAAAAAATCAATATCGGTCGATCACTATTCCTGATGGATCACGTGACACTGAAGACTGGAGTAATGTCTGCTGATAATTCAGCTTTTCCATCACCGAAATAAATTACATTTTACAATATATTAAAATGGGAAACCTGTAATAAGTGTTCACAATATTACTGATTTTAAAGTATTTTTAATCAAATAAATGCAGCCTTGTTGAGCATAAGACATAAACAATCTTACTGACCCCTAATATTTGCAGCATATTTTGTATTTGACAATAATGCTCATCCAGACAAAGAAAAGCTGGTAAATATAATGCAAAACCTCACTAGTAGTAGAACTAGGTCAGAGGCTCTCAAACGGGCCTGTTAACTGGCAAATATAGCAGTGTTTCAGTTCAGTGTAAAATCATAGAATTGATTTCAGTATTGACCCATTTTTTTTTGTCAAACAGAATGCTTGCCGTTTGTTTGAAGGGCCACACATCTGGGCATCCAGCAACACCTGCTCTGTGCGGTTCAGCCGAGGTGAATGTGCCAGGCTTCATAAGCCCAAATTATGCTGATTACGCGTTTATCATGCAAATGATGCTTAGTCTTGTGGAGTGAATACGGTTGTTTTGGCAGCTGTGGAACGTGCAGTCGTGATACAGAGCTCTCCCGAAGGTATTCAAGGTGAAGCATCTATAATAAAGTGCTGTGTTTGCTGAGCTCTGGGCCTCGGTATGTTTTCTGCCAGATAAACAGACAAGAGCTGACAGCTTTACAGCAGCACGGCTAGACCTAAGACAGAAGGGGCACAAGGAGCAGGCGCGGGGCTCTTCCACTCCTTAAGATCCTATACAACATCCATCAAACCGCATTTCGAACAGTCGTGCACCTCTCAAGGTTCACCCCGCTCTAGGGCAGTGGCATTGTATTGTAGAGGACATCGCCTGTGTAAAGCCTGTCTAGCATTCGTTTTTCACTGCTGTCAAGTTTTCCGAGACCTGTCCTCCTTGGTTGACTGGCTGTGTGAGTGATCTCTCTGCATTTATTAGGTTTTACTGACGTTAGCTCAGTTTGGATGGGCCAGCAGCACAGAGCGAGAGAGCGTTGAGCCAGTCGAGCAGCTCATTATCCAGGCAAGCTGGCCCCACAGTGGCAGCGGCTGCGCGCCTGAAGCCGAGTCACTGAAGCACTCAGCGGTGTAATAACATCTCCAGAACTGCTCCCCGTCTGTCCCTTTCTCTCCCAGCAGTGGCTCAGAGTTCAGATTCACCTTTCAATTTTACTGGCTCTGTGGCCCGCTGAGAGTTCAGTTTGAACTTTTGAGTTGTTCGGAACAAGTCAAAGGATTCTGTGCACAGTGTTTTTGCTAAAAACTCAGCAGACTTCTTAGGATTTGGAGGTCATGTGTTCCAAAGTGTAAGTACTAGTAGTAGCAGACTCTTCTGTCTGTTTGTATAATATACTGCAGGGGTCAACAAAAAGTTTGTTTTGTTTTCTGCTAGGCTGGTCGAATCAGTTCTTATTTTTTTAACTACTGTTTCCACCAGAAAATAAGGTCAGTTTTATTTTGTAAAAACAACTTTTATATAGCTCAGAAATGAGTAAATTTTTTTTATATATATTAAAAAATTGGTATATCTATTACTTTTATTGAGTGCTTTTGCTTTTTGTTTTGGAATTTGTACAACCCATCTGTTTATCTATTTATATAACAGTTCAGTATTATATTTCACTAGTCCCACTATAAAATAAGGTTAATGTTATTTCTTAGAGAAAAAGACAACTTTTATATAGCTCAGAAAAAATCTATTAATTAATTAAAAATATTATATGTTACTTTTTGGTTTGTATGGATTTGGTATTTGTATAACATTTGTGTGTGTGTGTGTGTGTATTTGTTTCTTTATTTGATTGTTTATTCGTTTATTTAATTGAATTTGTTTTATTTTATTATTTTTTCCACTAGTCCCACCACAAAATAAGGTCAGCTTTATATATTTATTTTTTAGAAACCAACTTTGTGGCATAAAAATATTAATTAACTATTAACTACTACTAATTATGTACAGTTTTTTTTTTTTTAATTACTAAAAATGTACTAAATATATCTATTACTATTATTTAATTTACTTTTTAATTTGTTTTTAGTTTAATTTTATTTTGTTTAATTTTAATTTTGCTTTAAGGTTTAGTTTTGTTTTGGACACAGCCTATCTGTTTTAACCAGCTAGATAACATGACCTCTTTATATATAACATACATTTAAACAGATATTTTCAGTATGGTTTAACGTTCCTGGGTGCCAAGCTTCCTCTGTGTGTAGGTTTTGCACTTACATTTTTCCAGTAGATTATTCATTTAGCAGACTTAAATGCAAATGAGAAAAACAACATGCATGATTCAACAGAGACAATGTTAATACTGCAGTGTCAAGTTGGCCAGAAGTCTTCCACACCTTTGAGCTTATTCCCTTTCATGTCCTTAGCAAATCATAATGTACTGTAGTATAGACAGGCTATCAGTTACCACATTGTATTTGTGAAATATATATGTGGTATATGTGGATTGGTGTCTTTTATGCTTAACTTCAGACTGTTGCATCAGTTGCTTGTGGTGTGCTTTTGATGCAGCAGTCTGAGGTTATTTAAAAAAGTTGTATGGACCAATTTTCAGTGCTAAAATAGGGCATGGGATTCTACCATGAATCTCTCCATATGGGCAAATCCACTCAGTCTTCCCCCATGCTGCTCAGAGGCGGTGATGTTACAGTAAGCAACCAGCATAAGACCCCAACTTGGAGTTTGTCCCACTTTTCTGGGCATCTACCTTCCCTAAGAAACCTGCCCTCTTTTTCTTCCCTCTAGACTTGTGTTTGCATTTCCTAACCCATATCCCAGGAATGCCATAGAGGCAGGCATATGTATCAGGGTCAACAAGGCACCTGGACAAGATGGATGTCTATGGATAAAAGGCACTGCTGAATAATTTGCGTTTCCAGTTAAGAAAGTTACAGAACAATATTTCACATACAGTCTTGGCAGATTGGGGTTGACTGTGACAACTGTGCAGCGGGTAGGATCCGGGGGTGCCTGGCTCATTTAAAAAGCGTTTCCCATCTCAGGAGTGTGGTCTAGAGAGAAATGAAGTTGAAATAGTTTCACAGTTCTGTATCAGTGCTGGATTTTAACTTCATGAGGTCTTGTTTTTTCTTCAGATCACATTCAGGATTCTATGCTCCAAATTAACCAGTCAGTGTTAAATGTTTTATTAGATTTCAAAATGATCTGCCAGTGAGGAATGAAACATTTTTTTAAAAGGGAAACAAAAGTTTATTTTTCTTGCTTCACCTGCAAAAAACAATTTGTTTTCATATTTATTTATTTTTGCAGTGATATTATTAAAACATGATCTTGTATTCAACATTTTGTCATCTATCTTTGGTTTGAAGAGCTCTCTCTCACTGGGCTTATAACATCAAATCATATATGAAAAGTTCATTTTTGTGCTAGTGTAGTTACAAGCAATGTGTTTAATATATAACTGTGCTATAACTATATGCATTCTCTCTCTTTTTCTCCTTCTCAGAAATATAGATATCAGGATGAGGATACCACGTCGCCTCCAGAACACAGCTCTCCACACCTTCCAGGGGATGTGCGTCCTCCTGAGCTGGTGCAGGTGTCGGAGAAGAACATTTCCCAGATTGAGAATGTACACGGCTATGTTTCCCATTCACACATCTCTCCTATGAAGGTAAAATCTCCCAGCATTCCTCTGGCTCCATGACACATTTCTGTGCTGCATGGCATCTATTCTGTGTCTCTGTGCACTCTGTAAACATGCTTAAATGTTGTGTGTGATAGAATCTCCATCAGTGTCATGTTTACACATGAGCACAAACATACACACAAAATAAATTACATTCATACACACTACATTAAAGACTCGGACTACAACAAATTATTATTTTGATAATATGTTATTTCAGATGAGAGAGAGAGGGATGTTTTCTGTGCATAGCTCACAAACACAATCTATAATCAAATTCATTGTTGATTATTTACATTATTGATTACTGATTGTATCAATAAAAGCAGCCCTGTTAAGGGACACTATAGTATGAAAAAAGAGATGCATTCGTTAAAGTGTAGAACATCATAACTAGGATGAATATTTCGGTTCAGTGTTTTGTAGGCTGTGAAGTAGTTTCTGCCACTGGAATGTGAAAAGATAATTTTTCTAGCTTAAGCTGGTTTGCTGGTTTTAAAGGGTTTTTGGAAAGCTGAGAACCAACTGAACACTAGCTTGTCCAAGTTGGAAGTTCCAGCTTAAAGGGATAGTTCACCCAAAAATGAAAATTGCCCCAGATTTACTCACCCTCGAGCCATCCTAGGTGTATATGACTTTCTTCTTTCGAATACAATCGGGATCATATCAAAATTAATAAAGGTTAATAACGACCTTCTGAAGCAAAGCGATGCATTTGTGAATATTTAAAACTTTATAAACCGTAATCTCTAACTTCTGCTAACTGTTGTTCACAAGAGAGTGGCGTTCCAGCGGATGGCGGAGGACGTATGCATAGCGTAAGCTCCAGTGAGAAGTGACGAATGCGGTAGCGCCTAGGAGAGAGCAAAACAAAACACCAGTCACACATTAGAAGTACAAAACGAGGATTTATAAAGAAAAATGTTGGAGAATTTCGATATAAGCCAAGAGGAGACTGGTTTTCCTTTGCTGTAAACAAGACTTGGTTCTTGAGAGACTAGCATATTCTCACTGGAGCTTACGCTTCGCCTACATTTTATGTCATCTGCTGGAAAGCCACTCTTTCGTGAACACACATACAACAGTTAGTGGAAGATTATGGTTTATAAAGTTTTAAATATGGATCAATTTCTTACACAAATACATCAATTCACTTCAGAAGGCCTTTATTAGCCCCCGGGAGCTGTGTGGAGTACTTTTTATGAAGAATGGATGCACTTTTTTTGGGCTTCAAAATGTCGACCACCATTCACTGCCATTATAAAGCTTGGAAGAGCCAGGAATTATTTTTTTTAATGTAACTCCGATTGTATTCATCTGAAAAAAGTCATTTACACCTAGGATGGCTTGAGGGTGAGTAAATCATGGGGTAATTTTCATTTTTGGGTGAGCTATGTCTTTAAACCAGCTAAGAACAGCAAAACACCGTGTTTAGGTTGCTTTTTTTTCAACCAGGTAGATGAAGAGAATTTCACCTGTAGTGCTGTTTGGAGGCTTTGAGCTCATAACAAAATAATGTTACCTAGCTGCTTTGTTGTATAACTTGGCGTGTAATATATCATGTCCACTGCTGAGAAAACAGGTCAGTAGCAACCCTTGAAAACAATAGCTCTGTTCCAAATTCTAGTGCCTTGCTATCTACTTCCTTCATAAGAAACTGTTTCTAACCAAAAGGAACCTCATAAGATATTGGTTTGAACTTTTCTACTTGGACATTTCAAACTTTCTACTCACACATAGCATAAATAGTGCTCATGAAGTGCATGTGAGATTAGACTCCCAGCTGATATAAAGTAGAGTACGTGTTAGCACATTGCTAATGACACAATACTCTAAACACAAAGCACACACAAATGGAAATGTTAATTATATATAACTACTGTTCATATAAAGGCCTATTACGTGACTGAGTTCATTGTAGAAGCTTAATGCAAGTCAAGTGCCAGACGAGAAGATACCAAGCGCAGACGCAAGAAAGAGTTAGCAACATTATTTATTAAAAACTGGACTTCTATACAGTTAGCTTTGTTTATCTGGTCATCATTAATGCATTATAGCCAGTCCACAGAGACCGCTCTGCTGCAGCAGTTGGATGGAACTCTTAAAATATGGATGCACAGTGAAACATTTGTCAGGAAAAGATTGTGCATAGCCTGATTATGTTTTCAGTATCTTGCGTTAGCAGTCACGCTAATTGTAAAGTGTTACCACAGAATCATTTACAGCTGAAACAATAAGGTTCATTAGTTAAACATTAGTTAATGTATTAACTAACATGAACTAACCATGAGCAATACGTTTGTTACTGTATTTACTAATCTTCGCTAACGTTAGGTAATAAAAATACAGATGTTCATTGTTAGTTCATGTTAGTTCACAGTGCATTACCTAATGTTAACAAGATTTTAATAATGTATTATTAAATGTTGAAATTAACATTAACAAAGATTAATAAACACTGTATAAGTACAGTTCATTATTAGTTCATGTTAACTAATGTAGTTAACTAATGAACCTTATTGTAAAGTGTTACCGATTCTGTTTACTGGCCAAATGAGAAATCTTTCAAGGTCAGGGGATATTTAGCATTTTTTAAAAGAAATTTATCATGCTTGGGCCTAAACGGAATCTGCAGATTGTTTCTTATTTTCTTTATTGATTATGGGACACAATGTGCAGAATTTTGCAGAATGGATTTATAGAATGTTAAATTGTTAAACTGACCTGGAAATACTACAATTGGTAGCTAAAAGCAGTATCAAATTACCCAGAATATTTAAGAATATATGTGATGCTGGACCACAAAACCAGTCTTAAGTTGCACAGGTATGTTTGTAGCAATAGCCAGCAATACATTGTATGGGTCAAAATTATAGATTTTCCTTTTATGCCAAAAATCATTAGGACATTAAGTAAAGATTGTGTTCCATGAAGATATTTTGATTTATTTTGTACCCCCTTAGATTCCATATTTTCAAATAGTTGTATCTTGGCCAAATATCCTATCCTAACAAACCATACATCAATGGAAAGCTTATTTATTCAGCTTTCAAATGGTGTATAAATCTCAATTTCAAAAATGGACTCTTATGGCTGGTTTTGTGGTCTAGGGTCACATTTCACATTATATAATATTGCATAACATTACATGGTGTCCTAACCAAATGTGATGCAATAAAGCAGTTAGCAGTAAAAACTTTTACACACACATGTTCTTTTTTGTGAAAAGTGGGGACATCCCATAGGCGTAATGGTTTTTATAGTGTACTTACTGTGCTGTTGTCCTACACCAACCCTACACCTAAACCTACCCCTTACAGGAGACTGTGCATTTCAACTTTCCCCAAAAAAACCTCACTGTGTATGATTTATAAGCGTTTTGAAAAGTGGGGACATGGGTCAATGTCCTGAGATGTCACCTTCACCTTGTAATACCTATGTCATACCTTTGTCATTATACAAATCTATGTCCTGACTTTTCACAAAAACGCACGCACGCACATACATACATACGTGCATACATACATACGTGCATACGTGCATACATACATACGTACATGCGTGCATACATACATACATACATACATACGTGCATACATACATACATACGTGCATACGTGCATACATACATATGTGCATAGATGTGTGTGTATTAGGGGTGGCACGGTACATGTATTCGTCCTGAACCGTCACTGTACGGACATCTCGGTTCGGTGCATGAGGCCTTACGACGAATACAGGCAATTCACCCCCAATCCAGAAGGGGGCGCCTGCAGTAATGCAGCGCTTTTTGATAACTGCCAGCAGAATAACAGTGAATGCCATGAGTTGCGCACTTGAAAACAAAGCCCCCTAGACAGTGACCATGTGCCGATTCTGAACGCGTCTCTCACATAGACTGACAAGGGAGTATACTTTAAAGGCTTGCGCACTCAACTGTTTGCGAAATGGAGCTTTGTGCTCGAGTATCCTACCTCTCTCATTCGGCACAAATCCAGATATTCCATAATATTTCCATATTTGCGACGTAACCGATCTGAATGCTAAACTATTATTTATTATGTAAATGATAGGCTTTGTAGTTCAGTTGTGTTCCAACAGTGACACAGAGGCGGGTGCGCTGATGTTTGGTTCACTATATTTTATTTTGATAAAGTACCAACTGCGCTGTCAAGTTAGCAATGCTGGAACTGATGTGTTTTGTGTGTGTGTGCACGCTCCGGCGAGATCACTTCAACTGTTTCCTTATACCAGCAGAATCAACTTTAAACACTTATTGTCTTATTAATAATCAGTGAATAAAGATCTGCTTTTATTTGTGTACACTCACAATGAAAACAAAACAGATTTTATATATATAACATGTAATAATATTTAGTATTTTCACATCTAGATGGAAAAAATTGTCATTTGCACTGCTGTCTGTTCAAAATAAATGAAAAGAAACTGAGCATAGTATAGATTTTTTTTTCCCCCCCTGTTGAACCAAAATCGTATCGAACCGTGACCCCCAAACCGAGGTACGTACCGAACCTTGACATCTGTGCACCGTGCCACCCCTAGTGTGTGTGTGTGCGTTATAATAAACTCATGAAGGCTTATGTAAATAGATTTATATAAATAGTGAAAATAAAATTAAAATGGGTTACTGTACAAATTAAAATATAAATATTAAATAATAAAATTATAAATTTGAACCTAAAATTGACACGTTATCCGCCACCCACATTAAAGATCAAATATCTGTGGATTGGCTGTCAGTGAATGATGTTGTAGTATGAATAGACAAATTGGTTCTGTCACTTGTCTCATTGTGTCTGGTTAGGACACTGTGTCATGAATGACAGGCATTGAAATTTTGTTTTAATGGAGCTTGCTCTGCATTTCAGGCCTCTTAATGACCTAGTGTTCTCACTCACTGGCGTCTTGAATGGCTCTACCACTAAACTGCTATTATTCTTCATCGCTTGTAAAAAAAAAAAATTAAAATAAGGCAAGTGAAAGTGGTGGTTTTAAAACCCGCAATTCCTAGCACACCGTGAGCAGTGCTGATGTTTGAGGAGCTGTGCTGGGCTCAGATCAGTGGAGCTCCCTGCATGCCGACAGAGCAGCGCCTGACAAGCCCTGCCTGTCACCTCCTATCAGCCTCAGCTGCGCAGAGCACGAGCTAGTGCTCTCTGTCCCCGCACACACACAAAAACACACTCGCTCTGTCATCACTATGAGCCTGCATTCCTCCTAAATCAGTCCATGTGCTCTAGGCTGATGGTGCTTTCTGGCTGCTGGCCCAGCTGACGCGCGGCGCTCTCTTAACTCTCCCTCACAACAATATGAGCTCTGAGAACGCGTGCATCGTGCTACAAACATGCATCTTTGCAATCAGTTGTACTTCCTTTTCCAAAATGAATCATGCTTTGTTTACTAAAACAGAATTGGGTAGTTCGATGATTGTGATTTAAGATGATGATTCAAAACAATTTCCTTATTAGAGTGGCCATGTTCGGTTGCTATCTTTATTAGTGACTACAGTTGCCTTACGCCACCTTGTGACCGTTGTTTGTAATGAAAGGATTATTAGCAGTTTAAGTGAAATTTTTCAATGCTAAAATACTATCCTGGCTTATCTTAATATGCACAGCCAGATGTATGTAGAGCAAGTTATAATTATGTTAAATTATAAAATGCTATACAAAATTATAAATATTTTGTAGTTCTGTTTGGTGATGCTGGTGGTACAGTAAAATAATTTGTTATAAAGTTTATTTCCTTAAAGTTTACGTATTCATTTTTTTGGATCCCATTTAAAATAGCATCACATTTTAGCGATGCTATTGTCTCTGTAGGACCTTTTAAATGCAAGTGTTGTGAAATTTCTGGCTCTTTGCTTTAATGGAGGATGTTAAATGATTTTGTCAGTGTTGATCAAATTTCCCATGAATCAGATCTCGCTTTACGCACTCTCTGCCCTGATAATGACGTGACTGCATGCTTTCTGCAGAACACGGCATATGAACCACATGAACCACATGCCCCTGGTCAGGTTTCTATTTACAGACCGCTCTACTGGCAGTCAAGACACAGGGATGCTCCCATCCAGAGTAACGGATTGTTTAACCTTTCGCTTCAGTGGCACACAGCCCGAGTTCACCTCCTAAAGCAGATGCGCTTTGTTTAACGTCATATTGATTTAAAGTCATAGATGTTTGAGATTTTTGCTTTTTGCCTGATTATGGGATTGTGTTATGATTCCCTGTGTGCTTGGCTAGAACTGTCGGCACAGATGGAGATGACATCTTGTGGCTCCCCATGTCCCACAGTTGTAGCGTCCTGTGACTGGCCTGCGTACTTGTAAAGGCCTAATGATATCTGTGCTGAAGCACAGCAAAGCTCTGCTGTGATATTTTTATCAGGATGAATAAATAGTGTTTGTCACTTCACAAGTAAGAGAAGTGTGTCACGATATATTATATAATTTGGAAACAATTTTTGTCATTAATGTGACTCTAGCATGAATTTCCAGTTTAAAATTTCCTGAAATTTCCTGAAATACACTACAAGATCTTACAAACTACAAACTATTAAACAGTAGAGAAGTGTTTTTTTTTTTTTTTTTTTTTTTTTTTGCTTACCAAGGCTGCATTTATTTGATCAAAAATACTATAAAAACATAATATTGTGAAAGTTTGTTACAATTTAACAGAACTGTTTTTTTTATTTAGGCTAAATAAACATTTTTAATTTCAGCAGCCATTACTCCAGTCTTCAGTGTCAAATGATCCTTCAAATATCATTCTAATATGTTTATTATCGGTGTTGTAAAACAGTTGCTGCATATATATTTTTTTAATGCGTTTATTTACTGTCATACATATTTTCAGGATTCTTTGAATAAAAACTTCAAAAGAACAGTATTCATTTGAAAAATAAGTCTTTACTGTTATTTTTTTTTATCCATTTAATGCATCCTTAGTTTATTTATTCATTTTAAATCTTAGTGACCACAAACATTCAAATGGTGTCACTGTCAGGGTATCTATAACCAATATTTTTGATTAATAAGTTTTTTAGTTATTGTTTTTTTATAATTAATATTAAAATTCCAGTCATAAATATGGCAGCTACAGTATGAGAACAAGGACATGTGAGTACCGTATTCTTATAGGCTGCTGAAAACATGATTAGCCAAAATATTTAATAAACACACATGGGTATGTATAGAACTTTTTAATTGTGTGGGTTTCAATTATTCGCTTTTCCACCATTGAGCCAAACGGTTCTAGTTATGTTTCCACTTGAGCTTTATTACGTGGGTAACTTTGCGGAACTTTCTGTGGAGTTGAGTGGGTGCAATTCTATGTAGACCTGCCTATGAGTAATTATGCTGATTAATCCAAATACATATAGGATTTACGTCATTTTACCTTTAGCTGTTCAAGGTGCCTGTTATTTTCACTGATCAATATCATGCATTTACTATAGCGAACACCTTTTTCATGCTTTAAGATACACAGCTTACACGTGTGATCACATTGTTACCCATCTTTCCAAGCATTCTCAGAATGACTCCATGCTATGGAAACGCCATCAATTTCCTGCCGTCTTCTGCCACACAACTTCAAGTGTGTGCTTTTTATGAGTGTCTGCAGTTCATCATGATGATCCATGGTTTTAGAAAAGAGTGCTTTGTATGTGCTGCAGTATGAACGATCATCATTATGGATGATTAGAGTTCAGTCACTAGACTGAACTCACCTCACACCGTCTGTTTCTCACTCGTTTTTGCGTTTGCCAGCTGTTTGTTGCTTAGTGAAGTTGTTGTGTTTTGTATGTCGTAGCTGCATGGGTTTCAGTGAAGGGCACGAAGCTTTCACACACTCATTTTAAAGCTGCTTGTGGGCACATTGTTTGATATATTTGTGTGTGTGTGTGTTTCTGTCAGAGTGTGTTTGCTACTCATATTTATCACCTGAGCTGCGTGCCCCTCTTCAGGTAGAGTCTCTGGAGTGCGTTTTTGACGGGCCGTCTACATTAGGAGGTGAGGAGGTCCCAGCCCCCGCCTTTGCCACACTATACTCGCAAAGTGACACACTGATGCAGGTAACCCAGCGCGATTCTGTGGTTTTATTCGCATGTTTTTCTTTATGATTCACCAATGATAAAACGGATGGCGCAAGATTATAATTTAGAGAAATCTGTGTTGCAGTTTGCTTTGTAAGCACTAGGTGGCAGAGATGTCACAGTGTTAGGTTGTATGTATGTATGTATGTATGTATGTAGGATAACTAAGCAGTTTGGATTATATAATTTATGTATTTTCTATTTAAATATTTTATATTTTCTGACATCATTTGGATTGTTAACCGATAGTTATTAAAGGGACAGTTACTCAACCTCAAGTTTTTCAAAATATGTGTTTCTTTCTTCTGTTGAGCACCAAAAAAAAAAAAAATTATATATATTTTATATATAATTTATTTTTTATCATGAAGAATGTTGGTAACCAAACAATTGATGGTAGCCATTGACTTCCATAGTATGAAAGAAAAATATTATGGAAGTCAATGGCTACCGTCAACAGTTACCAGCATTTAAAAAAAAAAATTATATAATTTTTTTTTATGTTAAAAAAACATATAAATGTATGTATATAAATATGTGTATATGTATGTGTATAAACATTTTTCATAATGAGATTTCACCCCGTTTTAAATTTTTATTATCCAATGAAAGGTTAGATTTCTGTGAATTTTTTTTAAATAAAAGATCAAAAGCATTAACAATGCAGATTAATTTTCACAGCCGCCTTAATGTTTTTTAAAGATGTTTCTTCTGCTCATCAAGGCTGTATCTATTTGATCAAAAATACAGAATTGTATTCAGGAGGGATGTGTTTAATGAATAAAAAGTCATAGTAAATACTTATTGTTAGAAAAATTGTTACAAATGCTGCTCTTTTTAACTTTGTATTCATCAAAGAATTAAAGAAAAAAAGTATCACAGGTTCCAAAAAAACTATATGAAACAGCATAACAGTTTCAACACATAATAAATCAGCATATTAAAATGATTTTTGAAGGATCATGTGACACTGAAGACTGGAGTAATGATGCTGAAAATTCAGCGCTGCGTCACAGAAATAAATTCTATTTTAAAGTACATTAAAGCAGGAAACCAATATTAGAAATTGCAATAAGATTTCACAATGTTATTGTTTTTTTCTGTATTTTTGATTGAATAAATACAGCCTTGATGAGCAGAAGAGACTCCCTTAAAAACATAAAAAATCTTACTGATCCCAAACTTTTGAGCGGCAGTATATTTTTTTTCTTTCCCCAAAATTCTTCAAAATATTTTGTTTTGTGTTCAACAGAAGAAAGAAACTCGTACAGGTTTGGAACAACTTGAGGGTGAGTAAATGATGACAGGATTTTCATTTTTAGGTGAACAGTCCCTTTAAGATGTTATTTTAGCAGACTTCCATTCGAACAGGCACCAGCTTTTCAATAAAAATACTATTTCACAAAAAAAATAAAAAAAGTAAAAGTAAAATGTGTTGTGAACACCAGTTCACATTGACTTGAATATTTGGTGTTCAGATTTACTGTTATATAATGATTCTTTTCCTATAAAATCTTACATTTCTTAAACTGTGTAAGCTTATTTTTTATTTTATTTCTATATTTTTGGAAATACATATTAAGTGTTTTTACAAAAGTCATTAGTAACAACACCTTTGGGACAAATTCAAGTTCAGGTGCAAACAATTTTGTAGTTTCAGTTTTATGCCAGTGTGAAATGTTTGTTGCCAAGATGACCCTTTAAGGCATTTGTAAAGAAATTACCTTATCTGTTTGTTGTTGGCGCTCTTGAAAAGGTAAGGCTTTCCAATAAACTGGGCTTGTGCCAGTTTCTGGGTCAAGGAGGATTAAATAATTCATGCTTAATTTGTCTGACTTGTTGCACAGCTACTCTAACAAACCATGTTCTTCAGTAGGTCAAATCATTTGGTCTCTTTAGGGCAAAATGGTCAAACCAGCCTTGTGAGTGCAAACATGACAGGAAGTTTAAGAGAGACGGTTGCCATTTAATGAAATATCTTTTTGCATGAGTTCAAGTTAGATTTTAAGTCTTTGTTTTTCTTGTAGAAGCCTCCATGAAGCTGTTCAGGTATGCTGTTTGGTTTTTTTGTAGAAAGCTTTGCTAGATTTTCTTCTGTGTATATGTGTTTGTTGTATTTTCAAGAAGTGATGTGTGACTCTTGCCTTTCTCTGTTGACGCATTCAGAGAGTTGTTTCTTGTTCACTGAACAGAATGTCAGACCGCCTTTTTAAAGTGGGCATTTGGTGTTTATAAGGTTTGTGGCAACAACAATTTTCTGGGGGAGGTTGTGAAACAGGACGATGCATCGTCCTTATATTAACAGGCATGCAGACTTTTACACAAACAGATGGTGCAGGCCTGTTTAAACCTCATCTACTTTATCTAATATTGAAGTTATGTCATACTATGACATTTGTCGCAACATTTAACTAGAACGGAACTGAATACTATTTTATTCACATTTGGCTGCCAGTCTTTGTCTTTCCATGACTTTACACATGAAGAGTAATACATTTACTGTTATTCTCCTAAAAGTCATATGAGGTCTTGACTCAAATCATTTTTAGGGAGTGTTTAGAAGCATTAGAATGCGTCTTGTACATTTAGCCTATACCATTTGTTTAAAGTTGTTAAAGTTTCTCACCAAGACTACAAAAATACAGCAAAACACTGATTATTGTCAAATATTGTTAATATAATATAATAATATAAATGACTGTTTTCTATTTTTATGTTTTAAAATTATTTATTCGTGTTATGTCAAATCTGAATTCTTCAGTGTCACATGATCCTTCTGAAATCTTTCTAATATGCTGATTTGGTTCTTTTTGGAACTTTTATTATCATCAATGTTGAAAACCGTGCTGCTTAATATTTTTGTAGAAACCATCATATATGTTTTTCAGGATTCTTTGATGAATAGGAAGTTCAAAAGAACAGCATTTAGCTGAAAAATATATTTTTTGTGACAGTGTATCATATTGAAAATCATACTTGTGTGTAATCAGTTGTTCTGGCCAGCTATCTCTATATAATATATAGTGGGATGCAAACATCTGAGCATTAAAATCTAATTTAAACTGGGAAAATATTCAGAATTTCATTTTCTTTTTTTCTTTTCTTTTACTGTATATATACCAATACATTTCCTGAAAAGGAACTATAATAAATGAGGCAATTGTTGGTATTCTGTTTATTTAATTTAGTTTTTAAAGGAAAGGCCACCCAGTAGGGAATTGTTATTGTATGGCAAAGACTGCATAAAGATTTATAAAACATTTCTCCTTTTGTGTTCTATTGAAAAAGTTATACGAGCATAAGGTTTTTTTGGCGAGACATGAGGTTGAGTTTTTATTTTTGGGTGACCTAGTCTTTTCATATTCCCTGGTCCTGAGATTTTCCATCTTTTGTATTGTGTTCATGTCTTTAGTGCTTGTCGTCAGCAGTGGAGAGTAATGCAGCAATGTGGCTGGAGCTGCAGGGCAGTAAGTGCATTAGTTTTGTCCAGCCGTATAACGTAATGGGAGCTGCCTCACTCTGCCTTGAATTCAAATAAGGTGCTTTTCTGACTCAGGTACAATCAGTAATTTGTTTTAGCCTGTAGCCTCTGTGGGGACATGTGGATCTGTGGTGGGGCACTTAATGTACCGTGAGCGTGAAGACTTCAAATCCCATGTGTTACCAAATAAAGTGATGCATAACAACTGTTGACAAGGAGACCAAATGGCTGCACGGCTGCCAATAAGCTCAGACTCCACTTGATTTTCTTTGAGTCGTCTTTTTTTTTTTTTTTTTTAACAATGGTTTACTTCTTTCGCCAAGGTTCACTTAATGTATAATGTTAGTTGCTGAAAACTGAATATGCATCATTGATGTTAAAGTGAGGCTGGTTTTGTGTTGATTTCTTAATAATGCCATGAGGATTTCAGAGCAAGCTGTTTTTTTGTTTGTTTGTTTTTTTGCAATTTAGTTTCAGTAAATGTTCCTTTCGGACTAAAGATGATATAGAATAACTATATAGGGATTATATAGGGCCTTGTGGATTTTAGTGACTCGCTTAAAAGGTACTATTGCAATTGCAGCTTCACCCAAAAATGAAAATTGTCAGCATTTACTCACCCTCATATTATTCCAAACCTGTGAAATTCTTTTTGCTGAACATAACAGAAGATATTTTGAGAAATGTATTAGCGTTTTTGATCAATTTAATGAATCCTTGCTAAAATAAAATATTTTATATTCTTTATATATTATATTCTTTAAACAAATCTTTTTTTTTTTTTTTTCCCATATGGTGGTCCCATATCAATGGTAACCAAAACTGTTTGGTTACCAACATTCTTCAAAACATGCTCTGTAACAATTCTTGAAGTAACAATTCTTACCATTAACTATTTGCTTATTAGCATGCATATTACTACGCTGTAAAAAGTGATGTTGACTTAACTTAAAAAAATTGAGGAAACCCGTTGCCTTAAAAAAATTTTTAAGTAAATGATAATTAAAAAATAAGTTAATTGAATTGTCAAGTTCACTTAACTTTTTTTTTTTTTTTTTTTTTAAATTATGTACTTAAAAAGAGGAAACCCGCTGCCTTAAAATTAAGTTAAGTCAACTTTCACTTTTTACAGTGTAGCATATTGGCTGCTTATTAGTACTTATAAAGCACATATTCTGCATGACCGTTTTCTACATTCTTAATCCTACCCAATACCTAAACTTAACTACCTTACTAACTATTAATAAGCAGTAATTTAGGAGTTTGAGGCAAAATTCTCTGTTAATACAGTAGTTAGTTAATGGTGAGAACTGAACCTTAAAATAAAGTATGACCGTTTTCTGTAGTGTTTCAAAGAAGAAAGAAAGAGGGTAAGCAAATGATGACAACTTTTATTTTTGGGTGATCCTTTTTACACAAAGATTTTATTAGGCTTAACACCCCCACATTTATCGCAAATCACTTTTTGATACCTAAATTATGTGGTATTTTTTTGTTTACTGTTTTAGAAATAGTTAAAGTGTCTGATTAACCTCTTTTGGCCATGACATTGTAGTCTTATCAGAGATTGGGCGTCTTGCCTCAGAGTTGGAAGAGGTGACCCGATTGAAGCTGCAGTGAATATTTGGAGCATTTACAGTAAATATCATTACTTCCTTGCAAATGTTGCCAACTCTTCAGTGGATATTTTGGACCTAAAAAGAGGATATCAACTGGTGGACCAATATATCTACTACCAGAACCCATACATTAGCATCTTTACACTTCTCCAAGAGCATTCTGTAGTGAACTAAATGTCTGTCGTGACATGGCATGAAGTAACAGACAGGGACAAAAGTTTGGGTTAGTTAAATTTGTGAAATATAATTAGAATACTGTGAAATAATACAATTTAAAAGAATAGTTTTCTGTAAGATGTAATTTATTCCTGTGATAGCAGAGCTGAATTTTCAGCAGCCATTACTCTGTATTCTTTAGTGTTACACAATTCATCAAAACTCATTCTAATGTATTGATTTGTTGCATTTACTAATTTTTTTTTTATTATTCAGTTTCTTATTATTAGCAATGTTGAACAGTTGTGCTGCTTAATATTTCCATGGAAACGGTGAACATTTTTCAGGATTCTTTTGTGAATAGAATGTTTTTTATTTTATTTTAAATTAACATCTTTGTAGAATTATACATCTTTACTCTCACTGCTGAATTTAAGTATTTATTTCTTTAAAAAAAAGTGTTAAATGGGCTTATACTTTTCCCTGTCTGCTGCCTTTGGAATCAGCACAGGATGGTCACTGGTGAAAGTTTTGGAACTGCGATCAACCAGTCATTTTCCTACGTCTTCAGAGTGTTTAGTCACATGACATTTACAGCTCTAGTGATTGGCTTGAAAAGTGTGGCCCAGTAAGCAAAGATGTCAACATGAACTTAGGTCACCTGTAACCTGTTTGGAAATCCTAACATATAGCTTACCTCCTTGTGTGTAACTTTTGACAAGATTTGGCTACCTGAGTAATAACACGACACAGAGTTATGCCTCTCTGTCTGTCTCTGATGCTCTTGGTGTTCCAGCCACATTGCCATCTCAGCTTTGTACCATGTAGCGTTTCAGTCATCGCTCTGCTCTGAACCATGTTCTCCCTGCCTGTCTGAAAGCCTCCGTTAGTCTAGCTGAGAGCAAAGAGGAGGAACGCAGGGGAGGAGGGGAGAAGAGAGAGACAGCTTTACTGAAAAATGAGCTGTGTCATTCTTGGGGAATCTAACGGACCACAGTTTAGAGTCCCGTAGCTCCAGCCGTCCCCCTTACGGCCAGCATGCATGTCCACGTGTTCACTCGTGAAGCTCTCTAGCCTCCTTTATCATGTTCCTGTCCTGCGTGCACTGCATCATGGGATCACCTTGACGCAGCTTCTGGGGGTGGGTGGGGAGTTCGGATCAGAGCCGAGGAGTACTTTGCTGTATCCGGCGGTCTGTCAAAGCCTGGATTGCCACGCTGTGCCGGCTTTCACCTCAGGACTCGTAAGTGACATGCTGGCCTCTATTTGGTACGCCAAAAAGATGGGACGACGTCTGATCAGAAGCATTAGGAGGACCAAGAGATTGCAGCTGCAGTTGCTGGTGGGTAATAGTTAGTGTTATATACGTGAAACAGGGTTGTGAAATGCGTATCCGCAGAACGTGTTTGCTCCAGACAGAATGACTTTGAGCTGTGCATGTAAATCACAAGATAGACGAGAGGGACACGAGGGGGAAAATATTGCCTCCAAAGTAACATCTTTTCTTTTTAAATGCAGAGCTTCACAGACTTGGTTTTATAGATGCAAGTTTATATTTTTGATTTTGGTAGGAGCAGCGTTTGCTTTGCGGTTTCATTCTGAAGTACACACAGATTTGGACTGCACAGTTTTCAGAAAGTAACTGCAGCATATGTCTTGTTTGTTGTGAAAAGTTTTTTTTGTTGTAATATTTTGGTTAGTTTTAACAGAGCCCTTAAGGAAACATGGTGATGAGGAAAAAAACTTTAGATGGGAGGGAAAAACACATTTACTGTTTTTGCATTCTCTTGCAAAAGTATTACGTTTTGTGAGCGAAATTTGTGTTGGCTCACAAAAATTTTGCATTCGTAAGCAAAACATTTTGTGTTCTCTCTCACAACTATTGCATTCACTTGCAAAACATTTGTATTTCATTCCCCCTAGAAACTATTGTGTTCGCTCTGAAAACATTTGCGTTCTCTTGCAAAAATATTGCATTCTTCTGAGAAACTTTGCATTTGCTCACAAAAGCATTGAAATTTAGTTTTTCCTCCAACCTCATATTATTTCCATCACAAAAGTTTCTCGGGTGAATGTAAAAGTTTATTGGGCGAACATTAAGTTTCTCAGGGGAATGCAACAGTTTTGCAAGATAATGTAAAAGCGTTAAAGTGTATTTATTATTATTATTATTAATAATAATAATAATAATAATAATAATAATAATAATAATATTATTATTATTTTAAATTACTTGTATAGTATTTTTTTAATATATTTTTTTGTTTTGGTGGTAGTGAGACGTTTTTACAAATGGCTGATTGTTTTACCTTGCAATTATCGTAGGTTGCTTTTGTGATACTACATGAACAAGCAAGACTTATTCATGCTGTGAAAGTCATTCTTTAGTCTTTTAGCATGATAAAAATTGGATCTGTTATTGTCAATTCTTAGTGACCGTTTACCCAAAACTATTATGCTGTTTTTAACCCAGTATGTTTCATAGAATGCAAAAGGATGAGTGTCAGTGCCGCTGTTTTATATACAAGAAAATGCTTATTTATAATGTCAAGCTCCAAAATGACAAAAAAAATCACCATGAAAGTAACTTTAAAAAGTTGTTCATATGACTCTTTAAGATACGTTTAATATGCTTGTTTGTTTGTGTATTGTGTATTTGAGAGCTAGTCTGACATTCACTCCTCCTACACTATATTTATTTGACAGAAGAAATAAAGTAATATTTAAGGAAATGAAGAGTGTTTTCATCATTGGGTAAATTATTCAGTTGAACAACAGTTGAAATACATTGTTAGAAGTCTGAAAAAGTTTTCATGAACTGAGCAAGCTATCAAATTCCATTTGTCAATTCAGTCTTCGCAATATTGATTAAAAAATAATAAATGTTAAAATAATTTTTTAAAAATGACTAAACTTTATACATGAATCATTTGTGTTAGAAGCAGTATGAATAGATGAATAACTAAAGCTCATTACATGCTTTTTTCCCCTGTAAATCCCCATGTGTATTTCTTATCATTAGATATGCTGCATTTTAAAAGTCTCTCAATGGATCTCCATTTTTATACCTTTTATGTAAATGTATCCATGTGAGCATGAAAGGAAAATTTACTGCAAAGATGATAATGGAACAATCGTGCGGTGTCTGCCGACAAAAGATATGCACGTTCACATGTAGAGTATCACCACATGCCATTTTTATTGTCACCCCAAGTGCTTGACACTCAATCTCTCAAATAACTGCTCATCTCTCTGCGTGTTTACTGCCGAAATTCATTTGGCCTTGAGACTGAAAGCCCTGAAGAAGAGGCAGGAGACGCTCTGAAGACTTTTGTCCTTGTGTTGTGCTATCGATTGATTGCCCATAATGCTGGTGGTTGGGGAAAAGAAGAGAGAACGGCTCAGAGACTGTGAGGTGGTAAATAAAAGAGACAGCTGCTTATTAGAATGGAGAGGCCCCTTTAAAATGAGTCGAAGTATTTCAACAAACATGTCCACTTGTGAGAGCGAGCATATTGTATTTGTGAGTGTGTATTCAAGTATGACAAAACAGGTTCTATTTTGTGACGCCAACAAAAGCAGTGTAAGGAATCATGCCCAAGATTTAATTTAATTTTATTTCATGTTTCATTTAAATGTAATGTAATTTTCCATATAAATTTAATGTAATTTAATATTTCATTTAAATTTAATTTATATTTTAATTTAATTTACATTTCAGTTTAATTTATATTTTAATTTAATTATATTTTAAAATTTATATTTTAATTCATGCAATTGTATTAATATAATATCAAGTGGAGTTCAAAATTTAACACTGAAAATCTGGGAATCAAATTGTAATTTTACATCTGGAAATAAATAATGATTTAAATGTCAAAACATTTAATACAAAGTAATGTTATAGCAAAAGGGATATTATCATCAGGTTTACTTAATTTTTTTTAATGTATCTTTATTTTTTATTTTTTTGGAAGTCAAGTGCTGCTGTCATAAAAGCAAAAGAGGAACATTTCAAACTAGTGGTGTCAAAATTAGCGCGTTAACACAGGCGATTACATTTTTTCAGTTTAACGCGTTAAAAATATTTAATGCAATTAACGCAGGGGGCTTGGGGTTGGCCACCCAACTCACAACTGCTGCTTCTGTCACTTTTTCTCTTGACAAGAAGTGCATTTATTCAGTTGCAAAACATCTTTATGACCACATCAAATGGGAGACGTTTCAGATGCGTGCTCCACTTCACTTCAGCGTCAGGCATGAGTCAAACGAGCGCGGAAACGTTCCTGTGCTCGCAGCATGTGATCTTAAATCGCATGCACAAAGGCGCCAGCACACGCTTTAGCCTGTATCATTTCATATCAAAGCGCAAAATAAACTACGTGCATGCAATGTCGTGGTCAGTTAAATCAGGAAGTTACCAAAAAGGCAATTAAAGCTGCCATATTGCATGCACGTAATATATTTTATATGAGTGACATTTAAGAACATGTCTGTGAAATGGTTTTCAAAACTGTCCTCCCTAATCTAGCACACTCGATTCAACTCGTCAGCTCATTAATAGAGACTTTAAGACCTGAAGTGGGTCAGAAAAAGGTAAAAAGAGTTGAGAGAAAATATGATGCGTGACAGATCCGTGTCATGTTCAGCAGCGGCAGCTCTTAAAGAAACAGCCAAAATAACCTAATGACCAGCTGCTGTGATGTCTATTAATCGAAGGACAAAAAAAAAAAAGGAAAAAATTACTTTTATAGCTTTAAGGATTCATTTAGAATTTAGTGTTTGAAAATTTCAATTTCTGTATATTTCTGCTAAAGGGCACAGGTAAATGACATTTATTAATGGGTTTATGTGAAGATTGGTTTAAGTTCACTTAAATTAGAAGTTTTTAAAATTGATAGCTCTCAATTATACTGTAATGTTGGATGGATAGTCATTGGTTAAATATTAGGGAAAAAATAAATTTTATAGAGACATAATTATTGGTATCAGTGATACTGGCCTTCAGTCATAAAAAAAGATGTCATTAAACAAATATAAAAATATACGGTCTTTGTTGTTTGTACATTTAATATGAAGATTGAATGTGAAATTATTGCAATATAAAAGTATATTTAAAAACTTTAGAAGGTGATTAATCGCGATTAATTTCAGAAAAATGTGCGGTTAATTAGTTCTTTTTTTCTTTTTCTTTTTTTTAAATGATTGACAGCACTATTTCAAACAAATTTTTCAATTCAGCTTTTCACTTTAGTAGTTATGCTGATAATAAAGTCTGAATAAATTTTGGGTTACTTTAAAATAAAAAAATAAAAAAGTCTCTAATGGACCTCAGTGTTGTATGCCTCACCAGTGTCATAAATGGTTTTTAATGAATGGTGTTTGCTAAGGCATGATTGTTTTATAATAGGAAGGAATTGATAACCTCTAATTTTTAATCATTAATATTTTAAGCACTTAAATTACATTCGGCAGGTGGACAACTAAATTTAAATTATCTAGGGCTATAACATCATATAGATTTGTGTGTGAGCTCCATTGACTTGAGCCTTCAAGCAACATAGCAACCACAAGCAACTTAGTAACTGGCAACATCCCAGAATGCTCCGATATTGCAGAGATTTTTGTACAGACACGCAACACCTTCATTTTGTTATTATTAAAACAATAATCTAAATTACACATGAACAAAAGGAGCAGATAGTGGCAACAGAATAACTGTTGACATTCGTGATGCACCACTGACACACTGATGTTTATGCATTTGCAGTGGTTTCCTTTTTTCTTCTCTGTATTCTTATGTGGCATAATACAGTCTGCAGAACCCACATTACCGCTTGTTGTCTTTTGCTCTGTAGGGAAATATATGAGCTGTACAGTAATTAAATGATCACGCCTCTCTCTTACATGTCATAGGCTGAACTGAACATGTTGTGTTGGTACATTGACGTTCTGCTCTGGCAGTCACAGAAGTGCAATATCAATCCTCTGTCTATCAATGTGACACAGAGCCTGTCTTTTCTTTAAAATATGCTTTGCGTTTCTACAGCACTTTGCTTCATCAGCAGTGCAATAAAGCCTAGAGCAGTTTTGCTTCAGGACAGATTTTACATCAGATGATTCAATCCAGTACTAAAATAATTTAACACAAAATTAAAAAAGAAAACGACTCCTAAGATAGTTCTAAAGCATTGCATAAACAAACAAACAAGTTTTATTAATAATGTTACATTTTGTTTCAATAATACTAATTTCATAAAGATTACCATTAACTGCATAAACAATTTAACAATTTGTGAACAATTACGTACAACTTTTTATGGTTTTATGTTCTTGGCGGCCAATAATTAAAATTCCGGTTAGGAGAAACCATGTTTATTATTAAATTGGATTTAACATGGTCTTGGTTTGTAGTTGTTGTATGTTTATTAATTCTTTTTGAGAAAGAGAGAGTGTCCAATTGTCTACTTCTACCAAGTTGGGTGGATGAATTTGCTCTAAAATTCTAAAATAGACTTTGATTGGATGCACACATTGATGTCAATAACAAGGAAGCATCTTTTTCCCCCTTTTAAATATTGATAAGCTTATCCGTTTTGTTATCTTCATAGCTATGTACTAAGGTAAGCAGCTAGTGTATTACATGGTTATCTGCATTTTATTATTTCCATTTCACATTGTTTTTCTCTTCACTCCTGTGGCCCAATTTAGGGTGGTGACCCACCAGTAGAACTACATGTCTAGAGTGATCAGTGTTACAATTAGGTTCGGAGAAAGTTTTAAACTTACACTATTGTGTAATTGTCAAGTCCAGTGGTTGATTTAGGACACTTGATTGGATCAGAGAACAATCTAGTATCATTAGCTATGTTTCCATCACCCTATTTTAATGCACATTTTGAAGTATCGCATGAGAAATGAGTGTTGGAAACGCCAAACTTCGAATAAAAATCCCTTCAAAACTCACAAAAAAGTTTTTACGCTTGCATGAGGTGGTTTTTTGACTTGTGCAAAAAAGGGTTAATGTGAATAATGGGAGATGGAAATGCATTTTGCAAATAAATTCCTCCAAGCACATCAAAAAAGTCATGGGACAGCAAAACCTGACTAACCAGCAGACCGATCTCATTCCACAGGATCTGAAATGTTATGGTTATTCTTAAATGCCTGAGAAAAGTCTGTCATCAAAGTATTTCTGTATAATTGCCTCCCGGAAATGTCTTAACACGACTGCGTTCCCAAACAGCAGCATCCACCTCCGAAAGCAATGACAGCATTCATTGTGTTTCATCTGCTCGCTCTGAGGCACAAGTAGTTTATCATATATGAAAATTATATTCAGTAGCTTCTCCTACTTTTCTTAGTGATATTTAGTGCCAGTTTATCAGGAAGTGACGATTTTGTTCTCTTTGACTCGTTGGATGGAAACGGTGCTTGTTCGCAAATGTTTTATGCGATATTACAATTTTGCCCATAAGTTAAATTCGAAACTTTGGATTGAAATCCGGCTTTATCATTGTTATGAATATACGGCACCATAAAGCTCAATGTCTTGAAGAGTCACTGTACGAGTTTAAACAGTGGAGTCTTGAGCTGCCGTGACGTTGGGGGTCTGGATTTTGGAGGTGTCCGTTAAGTCGGTAAGCCATGGTGAGGGGTCCATAGCAACACTCATGAAAAATAAATGCACAGTGTTTTTATTTAATTGCTGATGAATTATTGATACACTTCAACATTTAGAAGGTCAAATTTAAATGAGAATGCTGGAAAGCATGTCTTGGGGCATTGTCTCAAGGCAGTCATCTGTTCCAATGTAATGTTGTCGTTGGGTTGCGTAGACTTTCAAATAGAGCTGTAAAATGTATGTATGTGTATATGTGTGACCCTGGACCACAAAATCAGTCTAGAGTCGCTGGAGTATATTTGTAGCAATAGCCAAAAATACATTGTATGGGTCAAAATTATCGATTTTTCTATTTTTCTATATTAAGATCATGTTCCATGAAGATATTTTGTAAATTTCTTACCGTAAAATGTATCAACTTCATTTTTGATTAGTAATATGCATTGCTAAGAACTTCATTTGGACAACTTTAAAGGCGATTTTCTCAATATTTAGATTTTTGCACCCTCAGATTCCAGATTTTCAAATAGTTGTATCTCAGCCAAATATTGTCCGATCCTAACAAACCATACATCGATGTAAAGCATTATATATATATATATATATATATATATATATATATATATATATATATATATATATATAAATAAATATATATATATATATAAATAAATAAATAAATAAAAATATGAATTTGTGTGTGTATATATAAAGTGCCCTCCAATAGTATTGGAACAGTGAAGACAAAATTGTTCTGTTGGCTGTGGAGTCAAGACAATTGCAAATATGATGAAAAGATGAATATGAGACAAAACTACAGAATGTCACATTTTATTATTAGCCGTATATTATGTCACTAATTATGTCTATATAAAATTATTTTTTCCCTAATATTTAACCATTGACTATAGCCATTCAACATTACAGTATAATTGAGAGCTATCAATTTTAACATTTATTAGACTTTAATAAAATAACTTCTAATTTATGTGGACTTTGAACAATCTTCACATAAACCCATTATAATAAATGTCATATTTACCTGTGCCCTTCAGCAAGTAGGAAATATACAGAAACTGA